>NC_064645.1:222244828-222546947 GCF_023864345.2 Schistocerca serialis cubense
TCTGTTAAGCTCTGTCTTCAATACTTCATCACCCATGACTTCTATATCGATTCCTATTTCTTCTACTGTTACAACAGAAAAATCCTCCTCTCATACAGGGCTTCAGTGTAACCTTTCCCATCTGTCTCCTCCCTCCCCCTCTCTCCCTACGTTGACAGTGGAATTCCCACTGCAATCTTAATGTTGACACCCATGCTTCTAACTTCACTGAAGGTTGTTTCGACTTCCTATGTACTGCAACAATACTTCTGATAACCCTTTTGGTTGGTTCACGGTCTCCCTGCCTTGGCTTCCCTTGCATTTCCTAAGCTTCTTATACTGTTGAATTGTTTTTATCTCAAGACTTTTGTGCTTCCCGATTTCGTCGATCGATAAAGTATTTCGCTTCTATACGCACATAACAAATTGTGCTTATGTTTATCTGTTTTGCTTCTACGATTGCTGTTTTTAAGAGACATCCAGTCTTCTTTCGCTTAACTCCTTCAGTGGTATTCCTGTATCGACAGCCTTAGCTAACTTCAAACGCATCTTATCCCTCTTTCTATAATGACAAATACTGAGACAGGTGAGCAAGGGATAGGAAATTAACTAAATTCTCTCATCGTCAGAAAGGCCACTGGATCTGGTGGCACATAGCATGAGAGAGCTTTTACTCCTCTTCTACCAGCGGTATATGTTTCTACAGGGAAGAAGCTTATTCACATGACAACATGTACGTTACACACATCGAATATTTGGCCAACATTACTGTATTTTATAATTACCCATTACAGCATTTTAGCCTCTAATAATGGACATACATTTTATCTAACATAAATATAGTATTGTATACTAGCATTCAGTCTATGATATTACAAGTAGTAGCCTAAATATTTACCTAAGAGTTATGCTGAACCACTTTCACAACACCACTTCGTCACTGTATGTGATTTTATCGTTATTTTTGGCTAAGACTGATCTGCGATCTAAAATGTTTCGTATTCTTGATGTATGCATGTACTTTACATTTGTATAAAAGACACATGCGCATTTAGTTATCGGCACTGTAAGAGTGTATTATTATATTTGTAAACAGTGACGTGAAGATTTAAACGATAAATATTATGTTTGTGCAATTCTACAACCATAACAGGTTACAAACTGTACGTAAAACTGTAAAGATTTCGTAAATGGCCATAGAGGATAGCTCTTTAGTACTGTTACTAATTTTATCGCTTTTTGGTACTAAGTCAATTCGATCCGGAATCAAGTACATTATTGATATATAGATTTACCTTGCATTGGTTCAAACTGGCTGTACGTCTTTTTACCCATGCTTTAGGTCTGTATTTTTCTTGCAAGTAGTGACTCAGCTATTTAAACAAGGAACAAATATAACCCAAATATGTCAACGACATAACAAGCAGCTAATTTGCGTAAAATATACATTAGTGCATTACACTAGCTACAGATGATTAAGTGTGTGTTGACAATGACGGTACTCAACGATTCCGCATCGTTTCCAATGCTAGTTGCTGGCGTCCGTCCTTCTTGCCAGTGGGAGTTAATAATATCTTTCACTAATGGTGGAACGTACATCGTCTCTTTGGTTACCAGGCTGTCGTCGTACCGATCGCTCTCGCTGCGTTTACGCTTACCAGAAGGCCCTACAGAAGGTAACCCACATTTATATGAGCCATCTAATTCGATAGTGATTGTTTCACTATTTCGTCGCTTTACTGCGTATTTTTTTCCTTCATAACATCAAAATGTACTTTATTGCACTCTTAAGGACAAAAGCGCTAATTATACATCTAATACATGTTATTCGCACTATATAATCAAATCTCACGACCTTTGGCTACCAGTGTTATGGCAAAGATAAAGGCTTCCGTTATTTAACTAACGGCAACCGAGCCGTTTTTAGCAGTGTTCTCCACATATGCACAGATAGACCTGCCACGCCAATGGTTCATACAGCAATCAATGGTATATCAGCTGTTCTTTTTTTGCTATATTATTTTGTAACTGACGCTCTGTTTTATTCCTATTTACAGAAAACATGATCTGAAGGTATCTAAAAAGATCGCAAGCGGCATCAAAAAAAAAAAAAAAAGAAACAACTCAAATGCAATCTCGACTTTGTGTATTGAAATAAGTTATAATATTATAAAGACCGCTATTTTTCCAGCAACAACTACGCAAAAAAATTTAAACGAAGGAAAAGCTTAAAGATGAAAAAAATTACAGACGGTAGTATACGGGAAATATTATGAGGAGGATGATGATATTAGGCAGGTGTGGGGTCGTAATAGCAAGTAACTCTCAACTGCACTAAAATTTTACGAGAGGAGGGTGGTTAAAGATCTCAAAATTATGAAAACTTTAACAAAGTTAAGGACAATTGTACGTGGAGAAAACAAGAAATAGTAGAAGATGAGATGGGAAATTGGGATATAAGGTACTACGAGAAGAATCTGATCAGGTGTTGAAACACCTACTTAAAAAAAGACCAGTGGAGTATACGGCATTTCATCTGAATTAATGAGACATTCGGGAGAGAAAGCCATGACAAATTTATTCCACCCTGTGTACAAAATACGAGAGACAAGCGAAACACTCAGTCTTCGAAAATGGATCAGATGGCTGTGAGCACTATGGGACTTAACATCTGAGGTCATCAGTCCCCTAGAACTTAGAACTACTTAAACCTAACTAACCTAAGGACATCACACACATCCATACCAGAGGCAGGATTCGAACCTGCGACCGTAGCGGTCACGCGGTTCCAGACTGAAGCGCCTAAAACCGCTCGGCCACAGCGGCTGGCCACTCAGTCTTCAGGAAGAATATAATAATTCCAATTCTAAGGAAGATAGGTACTGACAGGTGTGGGTACTATCGAACAATCATTTCAGTATGTCATGGCGGCAAAATATTGACACGAATAACTCGTATTTACAGAAGAATGTGAATGTAGAGGCCGACCTTGGGGTAGGTCATTTTGGGTTCCGGAGAAATATAGGAACACGAGAAATAATACTGACCCTACGACATATGTTGCGAGATAGGTTCAAGTAGGGCAAACCTACGGTTATAGTGTTTGTAGATTTAGAGTCAGCTTCTCACAATGTGACCTGGAGCATACTTTTTGAAAATTTTAAGGTATCAGAGATAATCTACAGAAGCGAGTAGTTATTACAACTTGTAGAGACGCCAGACGTAAGTTTCAAGAGTGGGAGGACATGAAAGGGAAACCGTAGTTGAGAAGCGATTAAAACTAGGTTCTGGTCTGTCCCCGATGTTATTCAATCTGTACACTAAGTGAGCTGTGGAGGGAGCCAAGGAGAAATTTAAGAAGGGAAGCGAACCTCACGTAACAGAAATAAAATTAAAGCGATTTGCCGATGGGATTGCAGTTCTGTCAAAGAGGTTAAGGACTGGAAAAAGCAATTGAATGGAATGGACAGTCTTGAAAATTGATTGTAAAATTGACAGCCATAAAACTAAAGCAAGTAAAACAAGAATAATGAAATATAGTCGAAGTAAGTCGGGTGACGCTGAATGAATTTGATTGCGAAGTAAGACACGAAATGTAGTAGGGGAGTTTTGCCAAATAACATGTCAGAAGCAGGGAACCTGTAAAATGCAGACTGGGGATAATAAGCAGAGCACTTCTGAAGCAAAAGGAATCTAATATAATTTTGTGTGTTATGAAATCATTTCTAAAGTTACTTGAAGTGTAGCGTTCTATGAAAGTAATATGTGGTCTATAGGCAATTTAGACAAAAAAAGATATAATCTATTGAAATTTGATGCTAGAGAGGAATGACAATGATTATAAGGGTCCATCGAATGCCAAATGAGAAAATACCGAATTGAATTTGTGAAAAAGCAGTTTATATTACAATTAGGCTTACAGGCGGGATAGACGCATCACCTGCTGTTGCATCAGGAAGTTGTCCATTTGATAATGGAAGAAAGTCTGCAGGGAAAAATTTGGTGGAGGGGAGAGACCAATGATTGGACGCAGAAAACAGGATGAAACGGGCCTAGGTTGCTATAGTGCAGCGATGAAGAGGATTGCTCAGGTCAGACCAGTCTCGATAGCTGCCTCAAAGTGGTCTTCGGACTGGAGACCACTATTATATATGTACATATAATCACACACAGAAGGAAAGTCGAATGTGAGACGTTGTCCCTGCTGTCACAAATTTTTGTACAATGATGTGTCATGAAGAACAAATAAAATTCCTGACCGGTGAGGGGTGACTGTGAAAGGGGGAGGACGTTTGAAGGCCACTTTCATATGTTTTTCTTGAATAACTCGAAAATTGCTGACTTTAGCAAAAACATGTCCCAGTACAATATTAAAGTACTTTATATTTCTTACGAAAAGGTGGTATTCATTTCTTGTCTATGAAAAATCGGTTGCTCGCTGAGAGCGAGAGAAAAGCGAGAAAAAACTCGGATATGTCCGAAAGAACAGACACCACACATTCATACTGTACAATTCGCTAGGCCTAGCTGGGCAACGGATCCACCATCTTCAGAGCGGATTTACAAATACGTCCGGCCTCCTACGGGAATCTCAGAAAGTGAACATAAGGAAATGGAGAGCGACAGCGGGCAGGTGTCGCTCGATGCGAGTGTGGATCGGCTGTGAGGCGTGCCGAGATAGTACGTGCAGTTACGACAACGCTGTCTCCCGATTGGCACAGTGGTTACCCCACCTGCGTAGCAAGAAGGGCAATCCCAGGTTCGAGTCCCGGTCCGCTATACATCATTAATAGCCGCCCCTGATTCCGCGTAATGTCCCTATACAGCTGAAACATTGATCCTCTCCCTTCTTTTCCTCTCTTCCCATAACCACCTTCAATTTACACATAATACTCAAAATCTTGAACACCGCGCACGTGCCGTAGCCGGGAATAGCCATACACACCGTGAAGCAGATAGAAAGTCGAATTTGACAGATTGTCCGGGCAGTCACAAATTTTTATACATTGGTACGTCATGTTAAACAATCTTGAAATCAAGATGAAGTGTGGTCAACAGTTGTTTATTTGCTCTAATGACGAACATAAATTAATAACGACCGACGCTATCAGGAATGGAGAAAAATTTGTGTTAGTTTCCCGACTTGTCCTGTATAAAACTGTTCGTCTCGACTCCCTCTATATTGTGGTACGTTGTAAATAATTATCGTTTTGTCCCTCTGCGCATTAAAACATTAAATGTCTTATCCGATGTTACTTTAGTTTCAGTGAAGTATTGGCCATAGAGTACATAGTACTGGTTCTGTTAGTCACATATTCTTCCTGTCAGGCGTATATTTGCGAAAATGCTGTGTATGATCGTATCTTATCTAGTAGCTGGCGATGTGGTATAGTGTCGAGTAAACTACGGAAATCTAGGAAGACAGAATGTACCTGTTCATGTATCGTCTGCTACATAACTCGTATGAATAAATCAGGCTGTGTTTCACGCGCGTAGTTTGTTTTTAAATCCGTGATGACTGTTTGAGGGAACCTTGTTTTATTCGAGATAAGTCGTAATGTCTAAACTTAGAATGTTGAACGGTTAAGCCAGTGTGTCCGGTGACGTAAGTAGAAAGCGTGTAATGCTCGTTGCTTTCACACAACTACACTAAAGAGTAAGGTTTACTGACGGAAGTCGAGAGAGCGCGATGCCCGTTCTTTGACAGTGCATATCAGTTGAAACTAAATCTTACTGATGTAAGACGAGTGGGTGAAATGCTCGTAACTTTGGAAAAATAGTAAGTAACCCGTTCTTGCAGCAGACCGGTGTGCACAAGGACAATGTCGACATGGTGAAATAAACTAGCTGGGAATAGAATCAGGACAAGTTCTACTTCATGGTAAACAATCTTTAAAACATGATAAAGTGTGGTTAACATTCGTTTATTTGCTCTAATGACGAACATAAACTAATAATGCCCGACATTATCAGGAATGGAGAGAAAGGGACCTCTATGTAGTTTACTAAAATTTAAAAAAAATTATAGAAATCGTAAAAAGGTGATAGCTAGCTAGTTCCGAACGTAAGTAACAACCATGTTTAGTTCATGTGCATATTAAATGTGGGATGAACACATTTAAATTACCGATAATAATAATCAGGAAGTGACATGCATTTGTGTAGAGAGTAACATCGATAGGAAATTTGGGAATAACAGCAACAACGAGTCTGAGCCAAGCTCAACAAAATATTTGTTGAGACACAGGTCGCATAAACTGCTTGTATCAGAAAAATAAATGACACGTTAGATTTTATTGATACAATCAGTTCGTTCAAACTGCGTCTCGTATGAGTATTGTGCACTGCCTGACTCTGTTTCGTTGTTTGTTACTAGCAAAATTCTTATCCGTATTGCTTTATACATAATGCGTGCCACTGCATGATGATCATTACATGTCCATCCAGTCTTTCAACCCCCATTTAATATGTGCCTGATCTGAAGATGTTTGCTACTTAGAACCGAAACTAGCTAGACGTCATACTTTTATTGTGTTATGTAGATGTGATCTAGGCGCTAAAGGTGTTAATAGATTGATGTAAATCACAACAACATTAACGGAGAGCAAAGAGATTTGTAATTCATATTAAAAAACAAAATGACGTTCACACTGTCGGAGTTACCAAAGACTGTGGAAGACTGTGTGGAGCCCGCACAACAAGATCTGCTTATCTGGACCCCTTCGTGTAATGAAAGTCAACGTTACGAAAGGAAACCACAAATATGACAAAAATAAGAAATACAAGCAAGAAAGTCAGAAGCTGTACAGAATATGGGTCATGCTTCTGCAACTGTGCTGCCTTTCAACAACTACCATGCGCCTACCGACGCCAAAAGGCGGCTGGAGATGATGTCCTCTCTGTCGGCCGGAAGAAGAACACACTGCCTACGATGGCCCAGACCCAAATGACCAAAATTCTAGAACATGGCTCTCAGCTCTCTGCTCTCTGAAAAATTCTGTGTGGAGGGAGTGCTGTTGCCAATGTGACCGGCGAGAATTGTTGCTAATTTCAAGATAAAGCAGAAGAAAGTCCTCGGAACATCCCTCCTTTTGTATACAACAACACGCATTATTGAACAAGGAGTCGGCAATCGGTCGAATATCTCTTCGTGACTGATCAGCGTCACTCACGAATAACTCTGTCCAGAATAATACAATACTATTGGCCGAAGAAAATTTTTAGAGCAATCACAATAGGCTCTCCCACACTAGCGAAATGGTCCCAAGGTGTCTGAACCTTTGAAACTGCACAGAGAAGGAAATAATGTCGCCATCACTTTTTATATGAGGGCCCCAGTGGTGCAGGCACCAGCAACTGTGGACCAGGCTATTGCGAGAGTTCCATGCACTCCCTAACCCCTCCCCCTCCAGCAACTGCATTCCTTCTGATTAAAGAGGCTATAGAGACGCTTCTGGCGTCATACCACCCACTGTGTCATGTGCAGACTGTCATCACAGGCCCATTGCTCTACTATACTCCACTAGATATTGGCAAAAAAAAACCATACTAAAATGGTAGAATATTGCTTAGCGACATATAACAATAAAGTAACAATAGGCTATAGCCTACAGGATACTGTAGCAGACATTTCTGACATCTGTTACACAAATATAAAATACAGAGTGTAAGTGTTTATGTCCAGAATCTCCTCCCACACCTGTAGATATCTTTCACAAAAATTTAACATACTAACAGCAGGCTTCACGAGCATCAAAAATATTGAGTTCATTAACTCCTAGCTCTAATAGGAGCAGAGATACGCATAAAAATATGTTTTTCCAACCCCTGACATACAGGCTGCCTTGCACATTATGTTTTGTGGAAACAGCAACAATCTTCTACAACCTGATTTGCAGGGCGTAGTACATGTCAGGAGCAAGAAAGTTTTCAGAGCCTCACATGTAGGCTGCCCTATATGATAGGCATTAGGCATGTTGCATCAGAATATTGTTGGCCTGCTTTACAGCTGCTTTGCATTATGGCCTTCACATTAGGGTCAAATAAACGATTTTCAGGCCCCTGATATGCAGCTTCAAATGTTTAACAAGCGTGCTGAGGGAGCAGTATCATACTGTTTTACCGAGATGTATTACTCGGGCTGTACATGCCATGGTTGGGGACATTTCGAAATGGGTAGAGGAGAGGATAAACAGACCAGCGATAGGTCGAAATAGGCAGAGAAAGGGAGGAGCGGGATAAGAATGAGTCGAGTGGAAGGTGTAGAGGGGTAGTGGGAGGTGAAAATGGGAGAGGGGATGGTGTAGATAGAAAGACCAAAGAGGAGGAGGATATGGTGAGTGTGTGGAAGAAGGAAGATGTGGTCAGAGAGAGGGGTGGAGAAATGGGACAAACAGAAGGAGTGGAGGAGATGAAGAGAAAGAATGGGGAGGACAAGACAGAGATGGATGAGTTGGACGATGGGAGGTGGTCTAGGAGGTGTGTTCAGTATATATGAAACAAATACACAGGCGAAGCAGCAGGGACAATACTAGTTGGTCTCTAACACTAGGCCTCCAGTCGATTGCCAATTTCGTAAGAATGAGTACCATGTGCTCTTTTCTAGCCTCGTGAACTCTTCACTACGTAAGAGAATCACGATAAATATGAACTAGGAGAGAAGCTAGTTCCTCGTATTAAACATAAAATTTAATTGGAATTCCGACAGAGCCTAGTTTTATTTATTTTACAATACTGGGTTTGCTAATATCAATATTACTCATTTGCCAATCTGTACGATGCTCGAACGTCGGTACGTTAATACCGTTTTGCGTGAATACATTTTATAATGTGTGATTTAAAATAACTTCCCCGAACAGTCTTCAACTACTGGAACAGCAACCGACAGAGGGACTCAGTCCTTGAGTCCTAGAGGTCCAAGTCCGCGTGCCCGGACGCTGTAAGGCGCTGGCTGATAGCGGCGGCGGACGCGGCCGGCGGCGGCCCAAGAACCCCTGTGGGCCTTTTTGCCGACGTGGGAGGCCGAGGGCCGTCTCCGTGGCCTAATGACGCCACTGTCCGCGCAAGAAGAGTTTTGCGGCGGCGGCGGCGGCGGCGGTCGTTACGGTGGGAAACGCGAGCCCTCCGGCCCCTGGCGGGCACTGCGCGGCCGCCCAGCACTTAGCGCTGGGCCCGTTGTGGCTGCCCCAGCACACACACTCTGTACACTGTAGCACTCTGAGTAACGTAATCTTCCTGGAGCTGGCTAATGCTGTCTGTGGCTTCCAGCGGCTTCACGGTGTGTGTCAGCTATACGTCTTTGCAGCTTAGAATAATAGATAATATAATTACAGTAAGTACCACGGGGATCCCACCTCATCTTCTAAAGCTGCACAGGTTTTATATATTAATAACGAAACACAAATAGAAACAGCGTGCAGCGGACACAGATACGGCTGAAATATATATACAAAGAGCGATTCACCTGCTACTACCGCTTGGTTTTATGCAACCCACAACGCCTTATAAGAGTACCCACGAGATTTTCAAATTCTCTAGCTTGCTATACGCAAACTGTTAGTCCTACAGAAAAAATTAACAGGATTCTCCTATAGGAAATTTAGGGTAGGTGTCTTCTGTACTGCGATACATTTTCGCTGGAGACCGCGGTTTTCGAGTAATTCACGAAAACCACATTTTAACGTCACATTTTACTATTTTCTTGACTAATTCGATAAGTACATACAGCCTCTAGCGTAGCCGTATCCCAGTACTAAATTTAATTACGTTGAATTGGTTGCAAAGAAGTCCTTCTCATTTTTTTCTGTGGAGCTAAGTGAATGTAGTTAGTGAGGTACTTGAAGGCATTGCGGGTTGCATAAAACTTAGTGGAAGGGCAGTTGACTCACCCTGCATATACGAAGGGCGGTCGAATAGTTTCTAGCCTAAGACAGTTACCTTAATACCTCGCACAAACACCACCACCTTCTTTTATTGTGACCCTTTGTGGATATGTAAGTCAAATTTCGCAACTCCAACTTCGTTAGTTTTGCCGCGACGATGCGTTAAAAACTGTAGTGAATGTACAATGGCGAATATCGAGAGAATCAAGAATCATGCTGTGATTTAGTATCTTCATTTTAATGGAATGAAGTCCGAGAAAGTTGAGGACATGCGGCATACCCTTAAGGACAGTGTTCAGTCTTGTGAAACAGTAAAAAACTGGGTGTCCGACTTCAGACGTGGAAGAGCGAGTGTGGAAGATGCACCAAGGAGTGGAAGGCCTGCTACCGTTGCCACTGATGAAAACGTCACTGCAATTGACGATACAATTTTGCAGGATCGTCGAACATATTCAAACCACTTTTGGAATCTGTCATTGGCGTGCTCATGACACTGTTGTGGATATTTTGGGACTACGGAAAGTTTCATTTCGCTGGGTCCCGAAAGCCGTGAATGCAGATCAGAGACGAGAGCATGTGGAGTGCTGTGAAGAATTTGAAGCGGATGAAGACGGCTTTGTTAAAAGGTATATGACAATTGGACGAAACATCGGATCACAATTTTGAACGTGAGACAAAACAGTCACAAAAATGGAAACACCCTTCATCCCCTGCCCTAAAAAAATACCAGGTGCAACAATCAACCAGTAAAGATATGGCATCGGTCTTCTAGGATGCAGAAGGAGTTATTATGATGGATTACTAGCAAGAGGGACTAACTATCAATTCATCATACTGTAGCACCTTCCTGAGCCGTTTGAGAGAAGAGATAAAGAAAAACGGTCGTGGAAAATGAGCTTGCAGAATGTTTTGCATCAGGATAAGGCTGCGGCGCACAAAGTGCTAGCCACACCGGAAACTCTGCGTGACTGCGGGTTCAAATTGTTAAGTAATCATGAATATTTTCCAGCTCCGTCAGACTTTTTTTCTTTTCCCAAACCTAAAAAGACTTTAAAGGACAACGATTTGACAACGATTAAGCTTTGATTGATGTTGTGAACGCTTGCTTGGACTCGAAATCGAAGACCTTCCATTTCAATGGTTTGCAAAGGTTATCTGGGCGTGTCCGCAAATGTATTACTGTACACGGGCATTAAACTGAAAAATAAATTGGTTTTATGAAATAACTTGTTTACAGACAATAAAACTTTTTAAAACTAATCATGTGGACGCAAGTGCACAGCTTTCTGCTGACAAACCACTCAGTATTCGAATGAAAATGGCCTACAAGAAGCTGTTCTTAGTTTAAGTAAGTCAGCCAGAGAATATCATCTGAAAATCTCCACCACAAAGACAAAATCAAGGTTTTGTTAGAGCACTAACTCATGCGAGTTAAGAAGGAAACTGACTTCCAGATCATAGAACATGTTATTACGTTTAAACATTTAGGGTGCGCTGTTACATATGGAGTAAATAATTGAATACAATATTAGTTAGACCCATCCAACTATTTCTGTGGAACTAAACGCAGAACGTTCGCAGAAAATTAGTCCACAGAGATATTCTGCTGAAGACCTGTACGACTGAGATTACATCTGCACTGTTCTATGTTTACAAAAACTAGACCCTTAATAATAAAGTTGAAAAGAAAATAGAAGCATGTGAAATGAACATCCTTGAATACATAGCTGGATATACAGGTGACGCCAAAAGTCCGTTAACATTTGAAAATTCATTAGTTCATGGAATAATGTAGTTAGAGAGGCAAAAATTAACATATACGCCTTTAGTGATAATTAAATTGCACAGCATGACAAACAGATGGCGCTGTGTGCGATGCAAAACCAATAATTAGGATAACAATTGATTTTTAACTAAGACAATGTTCTTTACAACAAATACTCAACACGTCGGCCGTCATTCATCAGCAATACATGTAGTCGAGAAAGAATGTTGTGATCAACAAAGTTCAGCACTTCAGCAGGTATAGATACAAATTGCCGTCGGATGTTGTCTTTTAGCATCCCGAACAGAGATGAACAATCGTGGTAGACGTGAGACTTCAGGTAACCCCACAACAAATAATAACGCGGAATGAGGTCAGGAACCTGAGAGGCCAAGCATGACGGGTGTGGTAGCTCAGCACGCAGCCCTCATCAAAAGGTGTGCACAAGAGATCTTTCTCACGTGTATCAGCTGCATGAGTGTGCTTTCCAGCAGCTGATAACAGGCGTGCTAGGGATGATGTGAATCTGTTGCATATCGGCGTATCTCGCACCCGTGGCGCTGCCAGTTTGAGAAGCAGTACACCAGCAGTACATCACATTTTTGCATTCGTTTTCGGGTGCAGTTAAATCATGTAATTTGAGTGAGGCATGTGCGTCAGGTTTGACCTCTCTGCCAACATTAGTCCGTGAATTAGTGCATTTTTAAGTGTTAACCGAATTTCGCGTCACCCTGTATTTTATTCGGTAAAAATAGAGACGAAGACAGTCGAGGTAAACTGAATATGCAAAACACAATTGATACAATAAAAAAAATCGGTTAAGATGGAGAAAATCACATAAACCGAACGCCCGATGGAAGAATCACTAAAACAGTAAGCCAATACAAACCACGTCGAAAAAGATCTTAAGGAAGAGCAATGAACACACGGCTTGACCACCATTCAGGAAGACGGAATGGACCAAAAGGTCAAACTCCTCATATAGATGATGATTACTGTGAGCACAGCCAAACATTTTAGGAGTCCCACAGCTACTTTTATTTTACTTTTTATATTCGGCTTCTTTGAAACTCGTATCACGATCGCAGCCTCATTCTCTTGTATTCAGCATTGTGGTCGCAACAAACGGAACATAAATCGCAGGTTTTTAGTTCGTATACCTAGGCGATGAGAAAGGTTAGACACGAAATTCGTTACCACAAAATGAAATCAGCCTCAAGACTTACTGAAGACCACTGTAACAAAACATTGCTTCTCAAGATACAAGAAACCGGGACACTTCAATACAGTGATCAAACCACAGAGACTTTGTGCATGAAATGTATTTTAAACCGACTCTGAGAAGTTGCAGAAATGTAAAAAGAGGGATCGAAAAATAATCAAGATGATGTTGGACCAAACTCCATTGAAGAAAAAATACACAAAGAATAAATAAAGAAACTGAATGTACATCAACATGCTTTGACTTCAGAAAAAAAGTACCGGCCAGTATTGTATGAATATGCTAATAGAGTGGAATCATAATACGTAAATTGAAGGAGGGGGAGAAAGGAAACGGATGATGCTATTGATATCAGCTGCATCAGAACGTTACGCTGCATCAGTGGCGACGAGTGAAAATGTGTGCCGGACCGTCATTAGATCTCCTGCCTACTTGGCAGTTGCGTCAACCACTGCATCACCTGGACACAATGTTTATTAGAACTGCGCGGACTGTCCCGGCATGCCTCACGACCAACCTCCGTTTACACCTAGCGTTACCTGCCCGCAGTCCCTACACATATCCTCCATGCTCTCTACTACGAGGTTCCTATAAGAGGTCGTTCTTAATTGCGGAGCCTTGTTGAATGTGCTGCATTCTTTGCCCATCGAGGAGAATCAATTACGTGAATCTGTGGTATCTGTTCTTTCAGACATGTAAATTGAAGGAGAAAGGCGGAGAAAGGGAAGGAAACGAAAGTGAAGGGATTATTAATATCATCTTCATCAGGACTTTATGCAGCATCTGCGGCGACGAGTAAAACGTGTGCCAGACACGAATTCGAACCCAGGTGCTCCTGAAGAGCCCTTAACCGCTGCGTCATTTTGATGCAGCGTTAATCGCAGTTGCGCGGACCATTTCGGCGAGCCACATTCAGTGCAGATGCGCAGTTGGCTGATGCCGTACAAGTCCTCATGCAGCTGATAACAGTAGTCCCTTCCATTTCTAACCCTCCCCCTTCGCCCGCATCTCGTGGTCGTGCGGTAGCGTTCTCGCTTCCCACGCCCGGTTTCCCGGGTTCGATTCCCGGCGGGGTCAGAGATTTTCTCTGCCTCGTGATGGCTGGGTGTTGTGTGCTGTCCTTAGGTTAGTTAGATTTAAGTAGTTCTAAGTTCTAGTGGACTTATGACCACAGCAGTTGAGTCTCATAGTGCTCAGAGCCATTTGAACCGGCCTCCCCCTTCAGTTTACCTAACATGTGTCGCAGCTGCGGGTTCCACGTGGTGTCTGTTCTTTCAGACAATTGAGCACCAGCCAGAACAAGAATTCTGTAAAGCTCTATGTGCTGACACATTTTATGGAATGCACTAAAGAGTTCTCTGAATTTACCCACTATTTTCCTATTCGTGGACGTAGTTTCATGCCACAGAACTATCGAACGAAAGAAGATATCATTTCACCTTGTGAACAGAGGAATATTGTAGTGAAGTTTCGAAAGGTGCTGGTGTGGGGGAAGAAGACAGATCAGCCAACGACTTGAAATGGATTTCTAAAGAAATATTGAAGTCTACTTTGTCTAAATGACGGATACACGAGCAGAAATTTAGAGACAAGCCAATGGTAAAATTCAATGTGCCATTAAAGCGACGTATGTCTCTGGATCAGAAGTATGTTGTGATGTTTTGAAGAACAACATTCCTTCTTTCAAGGCCATGAAACGTTCTGCGATTATTTCCAAGATAAACCATATGAGTACATCACTTGGTCAAATAGGTTCCCAAAGTGAAGGACATAATTAAATAAACAGTAAATCGTGACGGTGGATATTCTATTTCGAAAACAATTGCTTTATCAACTGCGAAACCATAATAGTAAAAGTAGCCTTTTAAAAACTGTGAGCCATTTTCACATTCTATTCTTAATTTTATGCGTCAGTTTAGTAACTCACGGACCCAGATTACTAATGTGAATGATTTACAAAACAATAGAAAGATAACTGGAAGTCGATCTGTGGGAAGATCAGACACAAAGATTAGTTGCCGTATTCTGGTTTTTAGGCGGCAAAATAACTGGCGGTGGACGAAGATAAGACGACATAAAACGCTGACCGACAACAGCAAGAAAAACGTCCATAAAGGCGAGAAATTATTTTGCCACCTAATGCAAAGTTAACTATTAGCAAACGTTTTCTGAATGTATGTGGAGTGTTACTGAGTACGGACTTGAAACTTGGACGATAAAAGAACCGAAAAATAGAGAATAGAGGTTTTCGAAATGTGGTACTACAGAATAATGCTGAAGGTCACATGGATAGAGCTGCTAAATACTGAAGACCTCCTCAATGGAGCTGAGGAGAAATGACATTTATGCTACAACTTGACTACAAGAAAGTTGGCTCTAAGGCATCATTGATACAGTCAATATTGTAGTAGAAGTTGGAGGTCAACTTCTCCCACCGTGAAATTTTTCGTTCCTTCAAGAGTATTAGGAAACCTGGCTGAAAATGACTTACAAGTCAGTGGCGTCCTCCATCGGTAATGCTGGAATTCACTATGGTGTTGGCCCACCCTTAGCCTTGATGACAGCTTCCACTCTCGCAGGCATATCTTAAATCAGGTGCTGGACGGTTTATTGGGGAATGGCAGCCCTTCTTCACGGAGTGCTGCACTGAGGAGATGTATCGATGTCGGTCGGTGAGACCTGGCACGAAGTCGGCGTTCCAAAATATCCCAAAGGTGTGCTAGGATTCAGGGCAGGACTCTGTGCAGGCCAGTCCATTACAGGGTTGTTATTATCGTGTAACCACTCCGCCATGGGCCGTACATTATGAACAGGTGCTCGATCGTGTTGAAAGATGCAATCGGCATCACGGATACGCTCTTCAACAGTGGGAAGCAAGAAGGTGCTTAAAACATCAATTTAGGTCTCTGCTGTGATAGTGGCACGCTAAACAACAAGAAGTGCAAGCCCCCTCCATGAGAAACATGACCACACCATAGCACCACCTTCTCCGAATTTTACTGTTGGCACTACACATGCTGGCAGATGACGTTCACCGGGAATTCGCCATACCCACAGCCTACATCGGGTCGCCACATTATATAAGGTGATTGATAATTCCACACAACGTTCTGCCATTGCTCAATTGCCCAATGTGTATACTCTTTACACCAAGCGAGTCGTGGTTTGTCATTTACCGACGTGATGTTTGGCTTATGAGCAGCCGCTCGACCATGAAATCCAAGTTTTCTCACCTCCCTCGTAATTTTGGTAGCGCTTGCAATGGATCCTGATGCTGTTTGGAATTTCTGTGTGATGGTCTGGATAGATGTCTGCCTATTACACATTATGACCCTCTTCAACTGTCGATGGTTTCTGTCAGTTAGCATGTGAGGTCGGCCTGTACGCTTTTGTGCCGTACGTCTCCCTTCACGTTTCCACTTCACTACGGATGTAACTCTTAATCTTGCGTTTTCTGCTCGAGCTAGTATTATGTTGTCGGCATTCATCAAGGTTGTCCGCCTAAAGGATTCGATGTTTGTCGACGGGTATTTATTGGGTACCAGTACGATGTGCCCTTCGTGAAAGCTGGCAGGGAGCTATTGGACATTGCGTGGATCGTTGAATAAGTTTACTAGCTCTTCTTTCACATGTCCCAATATACGAGGTAAAAATCAGCTGGTATGTCACTTATGACTGATGACTTTCAGGCTACTCACAAGCACTTCCTATATTTTCTCTTCTGTAAATTCTTTGATTAGGGAAATGTTGTTTGCTTCTGTCAGCCTGTCTTTCCTATCATCCAGAAAACCTGATTCCAAGTTCTCGTCTACGCTTACTGCTGCATACAACTCACTAAAATGTTGCAGCACTCAGGTTTGATACGAGCTTGCTGTTATCTCATTTCCTATTTTGAGTTTCTCGTTTATTTTTTTGCACTTGTCGACGTTCAGATCAGATGGGAAAATAAGCCCTGGATATCATATTCAGAGCATCTAGTTTTCGTCTCTGCATTGATATTAGCTGTAATTCAATAGTTCATCCGTGAAAGGTTAAGTGGTTCCACCTCGTGTATTTTGATATATTCCTCGCAGATACATGAAATAAAATTCCTCCGTACTGCTCTGTCACTAATATTCGTTGTAACCATACTGTCTAAGCAATCTCCGCAACTTGGTTCCGCATGATCCACCGACCAATTGAATCTCCTGGGGTACTTCCTCATCCTAGTAACGCAGGGATTCCAAGTTTCCAGCACCCAAATCCTTAATTTCTCGTCCCTATGTGAGGTAGTGTTTAAATTCCAGTACCATTTTCGGCATAAACTTATTAGCTTCCCTCGACTGATTACCCAACACCACACACCGTCTGGTGGCTTGCGGAGTATGGATGTAGATGTAGATTCTGGTTGTATAAGCACAATGATGGGAAAAATTTACACAGCAGATTTCTAACGTAGTGACGTTACGTACTATGTCTTGTGAAATGTAGATGTGGTCTTATTCTCCTCGCTGAACGACTAACAAAGTAAATGTTTATTAATG
This sequence comes from Schistocerca serialis cubense, assembly GCF_023864345.2. NCBI lineage: Eukaryota > Metazoa > Arthropoda > Insecta > Orthoptera > Acrididae > Schistocerca > Schistocerca serialis. The sequence continues at coordinate 222,262,199 of NC_064645.1, forward strand.
AGTCTGCTTTTGTTGCCTCCTACGTGTCCAGTATGTTTAAGTTTCCAGCCATGTATTAAAGTTCCACGGACGTGTTAAAATTTGGTTTTTGATCTTTTTTTACTAATAACGAAGTTAAAATCACCACCAAATACGAATCTGTTCCATGTTGTTTGTAAAAGAGACATGATTTTCTGTTTCAAAAACTCGGCCCTCTCCTCTCTACGACTGCAAAATCTGCAAAAATTGTACCCTCTGTTTATGCTGATAGCCTCCCAGTTCCAGCTGCTACAATGCCCGTCTTTTATTAGTATCGCCGTACTCGCACTTTCAGAGTGGTTATATCCTGCAGTTTCATATAGATTGTTAATTTCGACTTCTTGCAGTAATGCTATATCTGTTTCAGCTCCTTACAAAAACCGTTGGATACAGGCCTGTTTGAACTTAGTTGATATCCTGTTGGTATTTAAAGTACAAATATTATAATTTTGATAGATCATCAATGTCTTTCGTGATTGTGTTTTTCTTAGTCCACATGTAAGTATTTTTTCTACCTGATCCTGTAATATGTTTGGAGTTTTGACTGAGAGTGAATTAGACTTCGCTTCTCTTTTCCTGTATTTCCACTTCGTGCTGCTCGACCCCAAATTCCCAGCTTCTGTACTTTTTTCTTCCCTTAGATTGTCACAGACAACTGTTGTTCGGCTTGCGACATCACTTCGAGTCAGACAGTGTTATATCTTCAATTGCACTTTTCCATACGTCACTAACATAAATTGTTGCGGACTCTTTTCTACATCGTTTCACCCCACTTCGTTACCACCAGCAGAAATTCTCCTCTTAGTTTTCAGTCGAAAGTTTATCCAGCTTTTCTTTACCAGTAGACTCAATATCCTCCATCTGTGATTGTACTATTATTTCTGACGGTAAACCCGTAGAAGCTTCCGTTGAACGTGTTATCGATTTACTTTCAAGATTTCGCTCTAGAGCACCACCCACCCCGTCCCTGTGAACGACCTCCATCGCTCACGTTTCTGAGTTCGTTGTTGTAAACTGTTCAACCGCGATTGCAATGGCTGTTTGAGGCCATATTGATTACCGTTTGTTGCTTCGACAACGCGAGTATCAGCTGTGCGATCAATTTCAGCCATAATAGTAGCCTGGGGGGTAACTGTCAGGAAATGGATCAGTATTCCCCGTTTCTCAAACGGTCGGATTTCACGTAGGCTTAAGGCGGAGAGACACGTTCGTCTGAAACAACTGGAAAAACATTTTCTTTTTCGGGCTTAGTGTTCACAGTTTCGGAATAATTAACAGCAACTAAACTACACTCAGCCGTTTTGCCACTGTTTCCTACCGCTTCACTACTTACGCCTGCTACGAGGTCCGAAAGTAAATGTCTATGTTTAGTTAGGTTGATTTCAAGACTGATTTTTGGACTCGGTCAGTCTTGTTCGAGTTGATCTGTTTCATTACATATGTAGCAAGCTGGTAATTGTCCTTTGTATGTAATATATCCCTGACAGACTCCAATACTCATTAAAAACGGGATCGGTTAATTAACTTCCATAGATCTGATTCCGTTAAGGACGACGAACGGGAAAAACCTGTCCACACACCATTCAGTGTTGAACGAACGTTTTCTTAAGACTGTAAATTGCGTTTTATGGCTTCGTTTGGAACCTCCATGTGGAGGTTAAAGGCACGCACATTTTTCAAGTTCCCTTCCACTGGAATAACGCTAAACTTAGCGACAGAGCTGATGTTAACTCGAAGTGAACAGTAGAACCAAGGCTTACTCTTTCATCCACTAAGAAAAATCAAATTTTGAAATAGTAGATAGAGTCGTTAGTAGTGTGTTGCACACTGTCTACTTGATATCTATTTAGGTTCAGAGAGGTAGTTACCATCTATGGATTTCGAGGGGCATTAGCAATTCGACCGCTACGACCACATGAGCGGAACAGCTGCCCACGACACTATGAACTACCCTGAGAGACTGTACCAAAACGACCGGCTTTTGACAGATCATCATTGTGCCGTAGCATAGAAATGGTATACTTTGATAACACACAAGTAATAACTCCAAAAATATAAAAAAGACTTGGGAAACGTTTAACTAGCAACGTGTAGCTTCCTGTGATTTTATTAAGGCAAATTGTATCTAAAATGACGCGTTTCCAAGAGATCTTCAATTTTCTGATGCTTCGAAACAACTCATATTCATCTCAGGTACTCTAAAATGAAAAAAAAGTCACGTTTAACTTTATATGACACGGCGGTAACGTAAAAACGATGTCGCGTATCATTGGCGACGTTCCTCTCCGCGACGCAAAAATCTGACGCGACAGATTCTTCATTTCTAGCTTCGCATTGTAGTGGAACGTGGGATTCAATGCTGTGATGCCACCAGGTCCTCCTCCACTTGCGGTTTAACGTCGTGTGACAAGGCGAATGTACTCTACTGAGTCTTCGAAAATTTTACGACACTAGCACCGCGAAGGCGAAGGGTATTGAGAGCACGTTGGGCCACGCACATAACGAAACGTGCACACAGAGTACTGTCAACTGCTCTGTATTTCAGCTTTAATTACAACGCATACAACACCCTCGCGGACTTGTGTGACAGATGACGTTTCCTTGACTAATTAATGCAAAGAATTGGATTTCTTTTGATACAGTTTATGTAACCTTTCTGTAACTTAAGAATCGTTGCAGGATAAGTGGTAGTGCTTCAGTTGTCGTCCTGCGCTGGAAGCTCTTCGATTAAACTCGGCACTTCATCTTGCCATGCGTCCTCACGCATACCGTGAAGTATCCGTCTGCACTCCCCAGTTCACATCGGCGTACACGTAACAAAACATACACTTTGTAGTATGAAATAAAAAAATATATTAATATAATGAACTCCACTTATTAATTCTACATGTTACCACGCAACATGTTGGTGGCAAAGTGTTCTGTGATTGTGTTCCAATTATGTATCTCTACAAAAATTATTTTAATATTTCGTTGCTTTTAAGCAGTGGTAGCCAATGTGGTCCGTACCGCCCACTACTGGCCGTTCCAACTTTCATAGTAGGCGATAGGTGGTATTGGTTATGAAAATTTTTGCAATAAGTTTTCATAAAACTTGGACATAAAGTGTTTGGTACAGTGATTACACTACTGACCATAAAAATTGCTACACGAAGAAGAAATGAATATCATAAACGGGTATTCATTGGACAAGTATATTATGCTACAACTGACATATGATTACATTTTCACGCAATCTGGGTGCATAGATCCTGAGAAATCAGTTCTCAGAACAACCACCTCTGGCTGTAATAGCGGCCTTGAACGCCTGGGCATTGAGACAAACAGATATTGGATGGCGTGTGCATGTACAGCTATCCATCATCTTCAACACGATACCACAGTTCATCAAGAGTAGTGACTGGCGTATTGTGACGAGCCACTTGCTCGGCCACCATTGACCAGACGTTTTCAATTGGTGAGAGATCTGGAGAATGTGCTGGACAGGGCAGCAGTCAGTCATTTTCTGTATCCAGAAAGATCCGTACAGGACCTACAACATACGGTCGTGCATTATCCTGCTGAAATGTAGGTTTCTGCAGGGATCGAATGAAGGGTAGAACCATGGGTCGTAACACATCTGAAATGTAGCGTCCACTGTTCAAAGTGCCGTCTGTGCGAACAAGAGGTGACCGAGACGTGTAACCAATGGCACCCCATACCATCACGCCGGGTGATACGCCAGTATGGCGATGACGAACACACGCTTCCAATGTGCGTTCACCGCCATGTCGCCAAACACGGATGCGACCATCATGATGCTGTAAACAGAACCTGGATTCATCCGAAAAAATGACGTTTTGCCATTCGTGCATCCAGGTTCGTCGTTGAGTACACCATCGCAGGCGCTCCTGTCTGAGACGCGGCGTTAAGGGTAACCGCAGCCATGGTCTCCGAGCTGATAGTCCATGCTGCTGCAAACGTCGCCGAACTGTTCTTGCAGATCGTTGTTGTCTTGCAAACGTCCCCATCTGTTGACTCAAGGGTCGAGACGTGGCTGCACGATCCGTTACAGCCATGCGGATAAGATCCCTGTCACCTCGACTGCTAGTCATACGAGGCCGCTGGGATCCAGCACGGCGTTCCGTATTCCCCTCCTGAACCCACCGATTCCATATTCTGCTAACAGTCATTGGATCTCGACCAACGCGAGCAGCAATTTCGCCATACGATAAACCGCAATCGCGATAGGTTACAATCCGACCTTTATCAAAGTCGGAAACGTGATGGTACGCATTTCTCCTCTTTACACAAAGCATCACGACAACGTTTCACCAGGCAACGCCGGTCAACTGCTGTTTGTGTATGAGAAATCGGTTGGAAACTTTCCTCATGTCAGCACGTTGTAGTTGTTGCCACCGGCGCCAACCTTGTGTGAATGCTCTACAAAGAGAATCATTTGCATAGAGTAGCACCTTCTTCCTGTCGGTTAAATTTCGCGTCCGTAGCACGTCATCTTCGTGGTGTGGCAGTTTTAATGACCTGTAGTGTATTATTATATGTTTTAACTTGTTGTAGGTCTGCTTTGTAAGTTTTATAAAGTAGACTTACTTCCCTACTTTATTAATCGCCTTCGCTGTGTAACTGGTAGGCGGTTAGAACATTTTAATGCTAACAAAGATACAAAATTGGCAATAGGTACAAAATATTGACTGTCCCTGATCATAAGGGATTCTGAAGATTTAAAACTTCATCGAACCCGTCACACAAAACTCATTCGAAAAGTCATCTTGCGTCTCCGGTTTTTTTCGGTATAGATGTGGGGAATGTTTGCTCTTGGCTAATAAAAGAAGGAAGCGGGAGAAGCCGTTGGACCTTAGGTCACGTATGCTGTGACGTCGCCTGTTGGCACAGGACTTAATATACAGAAGCGCAGCTGCTACGTGACTTCCATAAGTAAACAAACTTAATGAGTCGTCCCATTTGACGGTAGGATTCCCTTAGTCACTTTGTGCAGCAGAGGTAATACTGACCACGGCTGCTGGTTAAAGTTGACAGAACGCTGAGCCATGTTCCACTTCCGAAAGTATACCTCTCGGATTCTAGTTGAAGCATTATGTCGCAAGATAGTCTTTCAGAACCTTTAAACTTTAACAACACTATCGGCTACAGTTGTAAGGTCCTTTCACTTAGGAAACAACCGGGAATTGGATATTTGTAATAAGGTCTTATGGGACCCAACTGCTGATGTCATCCGTCCCTAGGCTCACACACTACTTAATCTAACTTAAACCAAGTTATGCTAAGAACAGCACACACCCATGCCCGAGGGAGGACTCGAACCTCCGACGGGGGAGGCGCGGACACTACCGGTTTCGGACTTATATACACCCATCTTCAAGTGTCGTACTTAAAAATAGCAAGAGAGCAAGAGACGGGAGATAATTTTTACACGGAGCAATACACATGAGAAACCAAAGAATTCCATAAAAATATTTAAAAACAACCTGTCGAGCTAGTTGCTTAAAACTTAAGTCAATGTCAAAGTGACACCAGACAGCACTACAGACGACTGCCCGGGCAAAGAAGTATTCTAAGAATACCAGTACACTTATACTTGACGCTGTGACTCCAAGCGCTGCGGTGGACGAGTACAAGACGTGGCGTGCTACCAGCGAGCGCAGAGCATGGAGTACTGTACGCGGAGGAAGAACTAAACTGGTAAAGCAGAGTGGCATAAGTACTGCCATCTGTTGACTGGAAGAAGAACGCGCTACCACAAGCCCGGCTGTCCACAATTTGAATTAGTTATTTACATTTAAAATGAAAAAGGAAACATTATATAGAAAGTTACATGAAAAACGTTAAAGTGCATTATGAGTAGTAAAGGAACATGTTAAACAGGGCAGTACAGAACTCCAGTAAAACTGAGTGGACGCTGGCGACATAAAATTTATGTATAAAAACGCAATGAAACTTTTCCCTTTACACGAGTGACATGCAAGTTTTTAATTTAGTGGTGATAAATATGTGGCGAAATGGAAAAACACATCAAAGTCGTCAGTTAAAGGAACATACACATGTGCCACTCCTATTTACACAGTCCACTCTGTCAGAAACTATTATGCCAATTAATAGGTAGCAGCTATAGAACTAAAAGGACACATTAAAAGTTGGGTCAATTTGAAACCTGCTAATTAAAAGTCGACATTTTTCTTGGAAACTATTCTTGGCATATTTCTTTACCCAGGCAGTCGTCTGTAGTTCTGCCTGGTGTCACTTTAGCATTGACTTAGAGTTTATAGCACCTAGCCTGGCCGGTGGTTTTTAAACTTTTTATGGAATCTTTTCTTTTGTGTATTGGTCCGTGCAAAAATTATCTCCCGTCTCTTGCTATCTCCAGTGTGACACCTGAAGATTCTTGAAAGTGTCTACAGAACACAATGACTGAATGCACGAAAGAATGAATTTCCTACAGCGGCTTTGTGATCCAAAGACCCAGATTACTATCATTTTTGTGTGTAACAACTGTAATTTGTCTTATAGCAAGGTGGATCATTACAGTATTCTTCGATGTTGTCAGTAAGTAAATTAAAGTTACGTACAACAACAGAGAAATTTATGATCGAACTTTCTCGAGACATAATTTTCGTACAAAATAATCTCAATTTACTAGCCACGTTGAATCTGTGTAAATTCTGCAGTTTTCAGCGAAATTGTTTATCATCTTTCTTTTATCGATGTGCTGAGGGAATATCTACGGTGTAGGCACAAGTCACTGAAGCTTTGGGGCAGTTCATCAACCACATGAGTAACATGGATCCGGACAGCGGTTTCACCGTCTAGACAGCGAGGGAAGGCGAGCTGCCATTTTGAATATTTTGGTTGAACGTAAGTGACAAAAGACTATTCGGCCACTCTACACATGGCTCATCAGGAGAAAAGGTAGCGACTCTAAATAAGCAACTTTATATGGGCATAAGCCCTTGAAGCACCCCCTTAGAGAAATTATGAGTTACTGTGCTAGTGAACTTCTACGTTATTCAATTTACAAACAGCTGAGCAAAAAACGTACTCAAACAGTTTTCACTTTACTTATTCTGATCATCGTTAAACTGATACACAATATTTTTTATACACAATCTGACTTTCAATAATCCCTACAAAAGAATGTCCCTGACCAACAATAACCAAAACCTTTCATGAATCACTTACCTCACAAAAATCTTCGTTACTCGAACTGCTGCAATACAGCGAGCGCCAATACTGCCAGCTAAATAGAAGATTGTAACTACTGAAGGCAATATATATATCTCAGTTCATGACATCCAGTCTTACAAATTTCCTTTTTCTGACGCACACACGTCCAGATCGTCCGCTCTCAAAACTCTGGCATCTCTCTCCCCACATCCACCACTGCTGGCGGTTCACCTCCAACTGTTCAATGCTACGCGCTGTTCACATCCAACTGCCCAACACTACAATAGCGAATATTCCAACAATGCCAACCAGCCACAGACTGCACACAACAGTCAGTGATTTTAATACAGAGCGCTACGTGGCGTTACCAACATAAAAACGTAAACAGCCTACTTAGACCCTATTACCAATGGTTTCCGAAACAGAGCACATTTCATATCAGTGTTGTACGTCCTTCTTGACTAACTTGAAAACCACGCCCTCCCGTGAAAGCAGCGTTGCACAACAAGATTACCCTACATTAAATTTTCTGCAATAAACGTCTTATTCATTTTTCCTCTATGACTAATTGTTTGCGCGTTGGGAGCGCAAGAATACTGAAACTTTCACACTACGCCCAAGCGCTGCAGAGTAGCTAGATAGTTTTTCTAAGCCAATTGAGGTAGTTTTCCGAATTGATAGAGCACAAGTGGCCTGCATTAAATTTTGGTTTTGACTGCATAACACGCTGTTCTTGCATCAAATTGTTCCTTTCTACCACCTGTACACTCCCGTGGTACGTTGTAAACAATGACACTGTCTGCATAATATAGAAAATAAATAATAATCTATGTTAAATGCGTTCTCTCTCGGAAAGAGTCACTAATACCGTTACTCCTCAAAGCATGCACCTTCCCTCCTGACTCACCGCGTATGCCACAAGATGACACAATGGTTTGTATCTCAGCTCACAGTTTTCACCATCCAGTCCACAAGAAAGCTGTTTTAAATTCATTAATAGATGAAGGAATCTTTGTGAAGAGACCAACTGGATTCCAAGATTAATCATGTTAAGTACGTTTTCCGAGAGAATGGCTATGGGAGTATAATGTTAGCACACACAGAAAAGAAAAACGTAAACACGAAATTGCTGAACAATCACTTGACGATCTACCTTTTGTACTTCTTCCTTTGTCCGATAATATGTCTAGCAAAATAGTTGGGGTGCTTGGGAGAAGAGGCGTAACACCTAATTTCTGACCACCTAAGAAGACAAAGGACAACAACATGGTGTCTCTTCTGCCGGTCGTGTCTAACAGAACAGACACCACTTATGAATTTTTATGCAGAGAGATTGTTTCTAAGGTTTAAAAAACCACGAATCAGTGTAATAACGCTGAGACAAGTAATTTAACATAAAACACAAGCGGCCGAAAATGTTGGGAAATGCTTTAAAAGAGGATGACAAATTATCAACATGGCTTGTCCACCGTCTCTCGCTGGTAGGGGTTGTGCTACACATTGCTCTGCCGGGCTACGCTGTTTTCGTAAATGAACAGATTCAGTGTGGTCTTGCATTACCGTTACTTGGAGCACTACCGTATCACGTTGGGTAATGCCAGAACAAAAACTGAGTACCGTAGTGAAGCGATGTGTAACACTACCCACTACCGGCATTTAGGATCGACAAGTTCAACCGCTGCACGTGAGGCGGGGCACGTCATTGGTGACGCTACATGTTCAACATTTGTCGTCAATTTTTGGGGCATTTCCCGACATTTTCGGCCCCATGTGTCTTATATTAAATTACTTACGTCAGCTAAATTTCGATTAGGCGATAAGTTACACAAATCTGAGGGCTGTAAATTCAACTAAATACTTACGGATTACAATTACAAATAACCTAAATTGGAACGACCACATAGATAATATTGTGGGTAGAGCAAACCAAAGACTGCGATTCATTGGCAGAACACTCAGAAGGTGCAACAGGTCTACCAATGAGACTGCTTACACTAAGCTCGTCCGCCCTAATCTGGAGTACTGCTGTGCGGTGTGAGATTACAAATAACCTAAATTGGAACGATCACATAGATAATATTGTGGGTAGAGCAAACCAAAGACTGCGATTCATTGGCAGAACACTCAGAAGGTGCAACAGGTCTACCAAAGAGACTGCTTGCACTACGCTTGTCCGCCCTAATCTGGAGTACTGCTGTGCGGTGTGGGATTACAAATAACCTAAATTGGAACGATCACATACATAATATTGTGGGTAGAGCAAACCAAAGACTGCGATTCATTGGCAGAACACTTAGATGGTGCAACAGGTCTACCAAAGAGACTGATTAAACTACGCTTGTCCGCCCTAATCTGGAGTACTGCTGTGCGGTGTGGGATTACAAATAACCTAAATTGGAACGATCACATAGATAATTTTGTGGGTAGAGCAAACCAAAGACTGCGATTCATTGGCAGAACACTTAGATGGTGCAACAGGTCTACCAAAGAGACTGCTTATACTACGCTTGTCCGCCCTAATCTGGAGTACTGCTGTGCAGTGTGGGATTACAAATAATCTAAATTGCAATGATCACATAGATAATATTGTGGGTAGAGCAAACCAAAGACTGCGATTCATTGGCAGAACACTTAGATGGTGCAACAGGTCTACCAAAGAGACTGCTTACACTACGCTTGTCCGCCCTAATCTGGAGTACTGCTGTGCGGTGTGGGATTACAAATAACCTAAATTGGAACGACCACATAGATAATATTGTGGGTAGAGCAAACCAAAGACTGCGATTCATTGGCAGAACACTTAGATGGTGCAACAGGTCTACCAAAGAGACTGCTTACACTACGCTTGTCCGCCCTAATCTGGAGTACTGCTGTGCGGTGTGGGATTACAAATAACCTAAATTGGAACGATCACATAGATAATTTTGTAGGTAGAGCAAACCAAAGACTGCAATTCATTGGCAGAACACTTAGAGGGTGCAACAGGTCTACCAAAGAGACTGATTAAACTACGCTTGTCCGCCCTATTCCGGAGTACTGCTGTGCAGTGTGGGATCCGCATCAGGTGGGACTGACGGATGACATCGAAAAAGTACAAAGAAGGGCAGCTCGTTTTGTATCATCGCGAAATAGGGGAGATAGTGTCACAGACATGATACGTGAATTCGAGTGGCAATCATTAAAACAAAGGCGGTTTTCGTTACGACGGGATCTTCTCATGAAATTTCAGTCACTAGTTTTCTCCTCCGTTTGCGAAAACATTCTGTTGGCACGCACCTACATAGGGAGAAATGATCATCACGATAAAATAAGAGGAATCAGGGCTCGCACGGAAAAATTTAAGTGCTCATTTTTCCCACGTGCCGTTCGAGAGTGGAACGGTAGAGAGAGAGCATGAAGGTGGTTGATTGAAGCCTGTGACAGGCACTTTATTGTGAATAGCAGAGTAATCACGTAGATGTAGATGCATCACGGAGATGTAGCGTTATCTACATCGCTTCGAAATTTTTAAATATTAATAAGAATCACCACGCATGTTAGCAAGGTCGTCTCTAGGTACATTCAGTGCCGATGTGTTAAAGCCGATGTGGTACCCAAACGATCACAGACTTATTTCGGTTTTGTTCATGGGCAGAGCCTGAAGTGGTGGCAAACATCCGTCCTAGTTTTCTTTTAGTGTGCAAGTGGCGGTGGCACTAGCTATTGTTTCCGTTTGTAGGTTAGATAGGTTTTTCGGAGTACTAGGAGTGTTAGGGCCAATGCTTGAAGTGGAAGAGGTGTATGAAGATATAAGTGAAACGAGACAATGCTGTGGAGACTAGATAGGCAACCTCGCCGATGTTAGTCACTTTCGCACCAGACTTTCCTTCTGTTATAGCATCGAATTAAAAAAAAAGGATTAAGGCAACCGTTCAAGAGAATTGGAGGATCCGGGTTTGAATCCTGGTCAGGCACAAATTTTCAACCTTCACCACTGATTTAGTTCAGCCCCTGTAAGCGGCTGAAATCCTAATTTCTCGCAATGTAACTAAAGAAGATATGTCCGGTATAGGAGTGTGTCAGTCGTAAGGTTAATAAAATTTATAGGGTTCCTCATGAGTGAATACGCAACTACTAAGGACTCTCTATCCGTTTCGTTACGGAAAACGAAAAGCACATTAAATACCGAGAACTTGAGGAAACAGCAGTTGTCGTACACAATTTCACGAGAAAATACATTACATTTTTTTGATGAAACTTGAAATGAGTCGGGGATGCAATGAACGCTGTTTGGTCGTGGTTCCAGAACGTTTCCGCCTCCTGCCTGTTGTGACTTGGTTTCGTATGATAGAGAGGGAGATAGGAACGACTACACAATGAAATTAGTGTCTAGGATCGTATGGTCTGCCAGGGTGACAGCAAAACGCTGTGGCAAGCTGCAGGGAAACACACGACGAACAAAACAATTCTTTGTTATTTCATCCGATATGAAAAATCATGAGTGCGCCTTCGTCTGAGCACTATTTTCTAATACTTCCTCACGCGCAGTGGATGAGGTAGGCGCAGCGAACACCCTGTGGCATACAAGCGCTGCCCAGGAGGATGTGCTCCGACTTGCAGTTGGCAGACAGGGCGCTGAGATGATGGGGGAACGTCACTGACTCATCTCGGGGCTAGCAAGTAACAAAAGCATCTTACGCCTCTATTCGCCGAGGGAGCCTGAGTTACTAGCGAACGATGGCTGTCGAGTTCACGTTTGTTCTGCGCATCTACGTCACACATTTCCCGATAACCTACGAGCGTTTGGAGTGTTTTCAAAGCTCCCATTTGAACGTCGTAATCAATGTCAGCATTAAACGTGATCGTAGCGAGTTATTTAGTGAATATTTCTTCCGTTTATTGTGATTTGTCACGACTGATGGTGGTGGCAATCGACAAATTCTCCACAAGCAAGCGAGAGACATAATACGCTGTTTACACGTATTCTCTGAAAATGGTTCAAATGGCTCTGAGCACTATGGAACCTAACTTCTGAGGTCATCAGTCTCCTAGACCTAGAACTACTTAAATATAACTAACCTAAGGACATCTCACACATCCACGCCCGCGGCAGGATTCGAACCTGCGACCGTAGCGGTCGCGCGGTTCCAGACTATAGCGCCTAGAACCGCTCGGCCACCCCGGCCTGCCATGTATTCTCCAAGCGCAGAGTATGTATATGCGCTTACCGCAACCGTGGCTTGGAAGCGGCAACAATGTAATCACCATCCGTGCCTCGACCTGCGCGAACCGCCATCAGTCGGGTATAGGGGTATAGCGGCGCCACTCGTGAATCCTTGTGACGGTTTAAGATCAAATAAAGTAAATAAAATAGGAAGGGTAGGTAACATCCCACCAGAATTTCTAAAATCATTGGGAGAACTGGCAATAATAAGACTATTCAAGATGCTGTGTAGAATGTATATGGGACTAGCGATATACCGTCAGCCTTTCTGAAAAATATAATCCACAAAAATTTGAAGAGAGCAAGAACCGACAAGTGCAGGGATCATCCTAACAGCTCATACATCCAAGTCCCTGACCAGAATAACTCACTAAAAATGGAAAAGAAAGCTATAATGTGTTCCACGATAATGAGTTTGGCTTTAGGAAAGGTAAAGACAGCAGAGAAGCGTTTTACGTTGATATTGATAACAGAATCGAAACTGTGGAAAAGTCAAGCAGGGTTCATAGGATATGCCGACATGTAAAACGCGTAAAACAGTTGCAAAATGATATGTTCGAAATTATGAGGGAAACATGGATAATCTATAGAGAAAGACAGGTATTATAAAATATTTACAAGAACCAAGCAGGAACCAAGAGGGAACAAAACGAATGGAAGACCAAGAACCGCGGGCTCGGAATTAAAAGGGTTTAAGACAGGGATATAGCCTTTCGTACCTGTTGTTCAATCTATTGGAAGGAGCAATGACGGAAATAAAAGAAACATTTAAGGGCGGAGTTAAAATTCAAGGTGAAATAATTTCATTCATGAGATTCTCTGAAGACACAGTGGTACTCAGTGAAAGTCGAGACTGCGTTACAGGATATACTGAATGGAATGAACAGTGTAATGGGTAAAGAGAATGGATTGAGAGTAAGTCAAAGGAAGGCGAAAGTAATAAGAAACAGAAGATATGAGAATAATGATAAATATATTGTAACAAATAAGCCCTCGATCACAAATATTAAGTCAAAATTGACCTGGTTTCGACGCTACTATGAGCGTCGTCTTCAGAATTAAATTAACTGTACTAAAACATTAGGTATATAGTACATTAATAAAATTAAAGTTTGTACTGACTCGAAAAGATGCAGTACTTACAAGTCACATATTAAAAAAGATCTCAGCCGCAAAGGCGACGTCATGAAGACTTGTGCGATGGCGAGTCGCTAAGGGCTGCTCGTACTGTGGACAAGGGTTGCAACAAGACTGAGGTGCCCACTTTAGAATGTGTGGGCAGGTAAACATGGCGATGCTACGAGCGCCATCTAGTAGCCGCAGAAACAACTAGGCTACTGTACATTCAAAATTAGACACATGAAATTGTGATGCAGCTGATTCAGGCATAACGTAAGCATTAATAATAACAGGATGAAGTTACATATTTATCTGCTTTAAATAGAGATACATTTTGTAACGTAAAAACGTCAGTTATGACATACAAGAAAACAGCTATGATGTGACAGAAAAACAACATTTCGGAAAACTGCATGAGGAAATCTGAATCATAGATCAATCAATGGCTTTATACAGTCAAAAAGTTTTTATTTCGCAGCTGCAGCTGTTCGTTGAGAGTGAGGCCATCATGACGAGTGAGATGTTTGAAAATCTCCAATTCCTCTAAGACATCTAACCTACGCCCCTTCTATTCGATATGCAGAATATTGTTACCGCCAACGGCTGTAGGCACGTGTCCAGTAATTAAGAGATGATCAGCAAAGGATGAATTTAGGGGACTGGTGCCGTTCTTTCTCAAAAGATGTTCTTTATATCTGACGGTGAGAGCACGTCCGGTTTGCCCTATATAATAGGAGGAGTAGGTATCGCAGATGATCTTATAAACGCCAGAACTTTCTGTAGGGGAGCTAATGGATTTCAAATTATGAATGAAATTTCTGTTTAGATTATTATTAGTAGAGAAGGCAACATTGCAGTTGTACTTGTTGCGAAGCATGCGCTGAATCTGATAGGAAATGGGTCCTATGAAAGAAATAGAAAAAGGTTTTTTTGGGTTAATTTCAGTGCATGAGGTGTTGAGCGTGGTAGTTCTTGCAGTTTTCTTTTTTAGGATATCGTCCACTATGTTAGGCGTATATTCATTATTGACTGCTATGATTTTAAGTAAATTAATCACCTCATTAAACGTTTCTGTTGAAAGTGGTATGGAGGTGGCTTGGTGGACGCCAGAGTGAAAAAAGGCCATTTTTTGAGACTGTGGATGAAAAGAGGAAGCTGGCACGATTTGGTCAGCATACTTTCGTTTCGAAAAATGTTGAAAGTGATGTTATTGTCTTCTATTGTAAGCGTCAAGTCTAAATAATTTAATTGGCGGTTACCTTTTCGAGTTCAATATTGAAAGAAATTTTTGCATGGATGTCGTTCAAAAGTTTAAATATATGATCAATTCTATCGGCGTTTCCGTTATAGGTGACTAGAATATCATCTTGTGTAAGAAAGGATACCTAGTGAAGCGGCTGAGACACGGTTAAACAGCTTTTTTTCCAAGGAATTGATAAAGATGTCGGCGAGGATGCCGGCTAAAGGGTTGCCCATAGCGAGCCCATCAGACTGCTGGTACAGTTGTCCGTTGAATTCAAAGTAGTTGCACTTGACAACGACATTAATGAGATTCATAAAATCAGAAATCTGATCATCTGATAGATCTTTTTTAAATTGACGTAAGTTTTCTTCCACAACGATGAGCGTCTCATGTACCTGGACATTGGTATAAAGATTTTTAATTTCTAAGGAAAAAAGCTTTGTGTCTGAACTGCATACTAAGTTTTTAATATTTTGGACCAAAACATGGCTGTTAGGAACGGAATAATTATTTTCGAAAACGAAGGATTTTTTTCAAAGTTTCGTGTAGAAATAGGGCCAAATCGTGATATGAACTATTCATGCTATTGGAGATTGGACGTACTGGATGATGAGGTTTATGAATTTTGAACTGGAACCGAAGTTTAGGGGGCTGAGGGTTCATAATGATGAGTAGTTTCTTTTGGAAAGGTTTTATAATAAATTTTCCATTGTTAACGGTTGACCTTACTTCTTTCTGTAATTTAGGAGTCGGATCATCATGCAGCTCCGATATGTTGTTTTCACTGAAGAAATTTTCAGTTTTAAAAATATACTCAGATGTATCAGCAATGATTAGACAACAACCTTTATCGGATTTAGTTAGAGAAAAATGCAGCTACTTTGTCTAATGCTACGCATAACGACAGAATTTTAGCAATTCCCATTAATAATAAACTGAAAACAGAAAATGCTTTAATAACTAAATCCATATCACGATTTGGCCCGATTTCTACACGGAACATTGAAAAAACCCTTCGTTTTCGAAAATAATTATTCCGTTCCTAACAGCCACGTTTTGGTCCAAAATATTAAAAACTTAGTATGCAGTTCAGACACAAAGCTTTTTTCCTTAGAAATTAAAAATCTTTATACCAATGTCCAGGTACATGAGACGCTCATCATTGTGGAAGAAAACTTACGTCAATTTAAAAAAGATCTATCAGATGTCAGATTTCTGATTTTATGAATCTCATTAATGTCGTTGTCAAGTGCAACTACTTTGAATTCAACGGACAACTGTACCAGCAGTCTGATGGGCTGGCTATGGGCAACCCTTTAGCCAGCATCCTCGCCGACATCTTTATCAATTCCTTGGAAAAAAAGCTGTTTAACCGTGTCTCAGCAGCTTCACTAGGTATCCTTTCTTACACAAGATGATATTCTAGTCATCTATAACGGAAACTCCGATAGAATTGATAATATATTTGAACTTTTTAACGACCTCCATGCAGAAATTTCTTTCACTATTGAACTCGAAAAGATAACCGCCAATTAAATTATTTAGACTTGACGCTTACAATAGAAGACAATAACATCACTTTCAATATTTTTCGAAAAGAAACGTATACTGACCAAATCGTGCCTGCTTCCTCTTTTCATCCACAGTCTCAAAAAATGGCCTTTTTTCACTCTGGCGTCCACCGAGCCACCTCCATACCACTTTCAACAGAAAAGTTTAATGACGAGATTAATTTACTTAAAATCATAGCAGTCAATAATGAATATACGCCTAACATAGTGGACGATATCCTAAAACAGAAAACTGCAAGAACTACCACGCTCAACACCTTATGCACTGAAATTAACCCATAAAAAACGTTTTTCTATTCCTTTCATAGGACCCACTTCCTATCAGGTTCAGCGCATGCTTCGCAACGAATACAACTGAAATGTTGCCTTCTCTACCAATAATAATCTAAACAGATATTTCATTCGTAATTTGAAATCCATTCGCTCCCCTACAGAAAGTTCTGGCGTTTATAAGATCGTCTGCGATACCTATTCCTCCTGTTATATAGGGCAAACCGGACGTGCTCTCACCGTCAGATATAAAGAACATCTTTTGAGAAAGAACGGCACCAGTCCCCTAAATTCATCCTTAACCGATCATCTCTTAATTACTGGACACGTGCCTAAAGCCGTAGGCGATAACAATATTCTGCATACCGAAAAGAAGGGGCGTAGGTTAGATGTCTTAGAGGAATTGGAGATTTTCAGACATCTCACTCGTCATGATGGCCTCATTCTCAACGAACAGCTGCAGCTGGGCAGTAAAAAGTTATTTGATTGGATAAAGCCATTGCTTGATCTTTGATTCAGATTCCTCATGCAGTTTACCGAAATGTTGTTTTCCTGTCATATCTTAGCTGTTTTCTTGTATGTCATAACTAACGGTTTTACGTTACAAAATGTATCTCTACTTAAAGCAGATAAATATGTAACTCCATCCTGTTATTATTAATGATTACGTTATGCCTGAATCAGCTGCATCACAATTTCATGTGTCTATTTTTGAATGTACAGTAGCCTAGTTGTTTCCGCGGCTACTATATGGCGCTCGTAGCAACGCCTTGTTTACTTGCCCACACTTTCTAAAGTGGGCACCTCAGTCTTGTTGCAGCCCTTGTACACAGTACGAGCAGCCCTTAGCGACTCGCCATCGCACAAGTGTTCATGACGTCGCCTTTCCGGCTGAGATCTTTTTTAATATGTGACTTGTAAGTACTGCACCTTTTCGAGTCAGTACAAACTTTAATTTTATTAATGTACTATATACCTAATGTTTTAGTACAGTTAATTTAATTCTGAAGACGACGCTCATAGTAGCGTCGAAACCAGGTAAATTTTGACTTAATATTTGTGACCGAGGGCTTATTTGTTACAATATATTTCTGACACGGTCCTTGAACCTTAGCAGCTATGTTCAAAGTTTTATATAACGATAAATGTAAAATTGGAATGTATGGCGGGGGGTGGGGAGAGGAATGGGTCACAAAGTAGAGAAAGTTAAGAAATTCTGTTATCTGTTATCTCAGAAGCAAAATAACCCAAGATGGACGGAGCAAGGACGATATAAAAGCAGACTAAGACCTGTAAAATTGGAGTTACTGGCAAAATGGGAATCCCTGACCAAGAGAAGCCTACTTCAATCACACATAGTTAAGTAAGAAATTTCTGAGGATGTACGTTTAGAGCACAACACCGGAACAGAAGAGACTCGAAACATTTCAGCTGTTTTGCTATAGAAGAATATTGAAAAGCAGGTGGACTTATAAGGTAAGGAACAAGGAGGTCTTCCGCAGTGTCGTCGAGGAAAGTAGTTCACGGAAATAACTGACAAGAAGGGGGGACAGAATGACACTACATCTACTAACATATGAGGCAAAAACTGGCATGGACTTCAGGAAGCTGCAGAGGAGTGAAACTGTAGAGGAGGACAGGTATTGGAATACATAGTGAATATAATGGAGGACGTCTGATGAAACTGCTACGCTGAGAAGAGGAGAGGAATTCGTGGTATGCTGCATCAGACCAGCATTAAGAGTGATGACTACGAACTAAATAAATGAAGATATTGAATCCTCCATGTTCAGTTTCGTCAGGAAGCCAATCATATTCTTTCCAATTTCACACCGAGCTCTTACAAGCAGAGCTCCACAGCGGTGGGATAGGCTTTTCGGAACAGTCTTTAGTGATGTGAGTTAGGGTCCAAGGTATCACACTTTGCAGCGATTCGCCCCAGTGAGCCCTGGTTTGCGAGTAATCGACCAAAAATTATTTCAGAATCTCAATTGATACTCCACAGGCTTAAAATAAGAGATGTTAATCAATATGTTTCCGTGGTGTAGCGGTTACAGTTTGGGTCTCCGGTGCTAATGGTTGTGGGTCCGAATTTCGCCAGATGTTATAATAGATTTTATTTTTAAATCCTTAAATTACTTTGATTGTTACTTTTATTCAATAAACTGGTTTACATATTTTTTTTAAATTTATATTCCTATGTTGTACCATATTAATCAGCGTATTGACTGTTTCATTGCTCTCATTTCTTCTTCCCATGTTTCTCTTTTCACTTGGAGTTTTTGTGCATGTCAATTTTATTATTTTCATTTTAATATGTAAACACTTAAAAATGCCGATCTATCAGTTAGAAAATAAAAGACGAAATAATTTATTCATAGTGACTGAGCAGTGGTGTCATAAATGTATTTTCAGTTACAAGATGTACATTATTTTTGAAGGCCATTGTCATATAAAGATTTCAAACATAAATTCTTATTGCACTTGGCACAAAATAAAACGGATGAAGATTTAAACGAAAGAAGGGATTATATGTAAAATAAAATTTCAGAAAAATGAGAAATAAAAATAATGTATACTGTGATACGAAAAAAAAATGTAAGATAGTAAGAGAGATGAAATTAAGTCAACATAATAAATAATAATACAACAATTAAAATCACATGCACGAAGACTGCATGCTGAGAAACAATGAAAAGAAGAAGAAATGGCAGCAATTGAAACGGTTCATAAGCTGAATAAAATGATGTAACAAATGAATAGAAACTTGAAACACTACTTTTTAACCAGTTAATTAAATAATATATAACGGTGAAAATCATTTCAATACGGATTAAAACATAGAATAAGTTAAAAATCTCCTAACGTGATTTGAACTCATACGATAACTGTTACGCTACGGCGTCTGTCTGATAACCATTAGTATTTTGCAAACTACAGATCATAACGTGCAGTTCCGAAATACTTTTCCGTCGATTACTTGAACATTAAGGCTCACCAACGTTAATGGATTCAAAAAGTCAGTCCCATTGCTGGGAACGTCTCATTGTCTGCTACTCCACCCTCCAGAGGAAATCTCATGTATGACAGTATCTGGATGCTGATCTCCACTCACGCTACACTGTGTGACCAAAAGTATCCGGACACACCAAAAAACTTAAGTTTTTTCATATTAGGTGCATTTTGCTGCCAGTTATTGCCAGGTAATCCATATCAGCGACCTCAGTACTCATTAGACATCGTGAGGGAGAAGTATGGGGTGCTCCACGAAACTCACAGATTTCGAACGTGCTCCGGTGATTGGGTGTCACTTGCCATACTTCTGTTCGCGAGACTGCTACGCTCCTAAACATGGTCAACTGTTTCCAATGTGATAGTGAAGTGGAAACTGAAGAGACACCTTCAGCACAAAAGAGTACATGCTGACCTCTTCTGTTGAATTACAGAGATAACCGACAATTGAAGAGGGTCGTAATGTGTAACAGACAAACATTTGTCGACACCATAACACAGGGATTCCAAACTGCATTAGCATCCACTGCAAGAATTTACGACAGTTTGGTGGGATGTGAGAAAACTTGGATTTAATGGTCGAGCGGCTGCTCATAAGCCACGCACCACACCATAAACGCCAAACGACGCCTCGCTTGGTGTAAAGAGCGTAAACATTGGACAGTTGAGAAGTAAAAAGAATTGTGTGGGGTGAAGAATCACGGTACAAATTGTGGCAATCCAATGGCATGGCGAATGCCCGGTGAACGTCCTCTGCCAGCGTGTGTGGTGCCAATAGCAAACTTCGGAGGCGGTGGTGTTATGGTTTGGTCGTGATTTTCATGGAGGGGGCTTGCACCTCTTGTTGTTCAGCGTGGCACTATCACAGCACAGACCTACATTGATGTTTTAAGCATTTTCTTGTTCCCAATTTAGAAGAGCAATTCGGGGATTGCGATTGCACCTTTCAACACCATCGAGCACCTATTTATAGCGCACGGCCTGTGGCGGAGTGGTTACACGACAATAACATCCCTGTAATGGACTGGCCTGCACAGAGTCCTGACCTGAATCCTTAATAAATGTCTAAGATATTTTGGAACGCCAACTTCGTGCCATACCTCACCGACCGACATCGATACCTCTGCTCAGTGCAGTCTCCGTGAAGAATGGGCTGCCATCCCCAAAGAAACCTTCCAACACCTAATAATTCAGTTAGGTGTTGCCTGTAATGGACTGGCCTGCACAGAGTCCTGAATCCTTAATAAATGTCTGAGATATTTTGGAACGCCAACTTCGTGCCATACCTCACCGACTGACATCGATACCTCTGCTCAGTGCAGTCTCCGTGAAGAATGGGCTGCCATCCCCAAAGAAACCTTCCAACACCTAACTATTCAGTTAGGTGTTGCCTGAGAGAGTGGAAGCTGTCATCAATGCTAAGGGTGGGCCAACACTATATTGAATTCCAGCATTACCGATGGAGGATGCCACGAACTTGTAATTGATTTTCAGACAGGTTCCGGGTACTTTTGCTCACATAGTGTATTTCTGTCTCTCTGACAAATCATGGGTGCAGTAGGAAAAATTTTTGTTGTGTAGAATAGTATTCCTAATGCTGTGTGATACAGTATCCTTATGAAACAGCAACTAATTTTCTAATATAACATTTTTGTAAAAATTTATACATGTAATCCATTCGCCTACGAATTATCCCTCTGACAGATTTTTGTTGGATAACAGTGCTTTTTGCGATGCTACTTTCCCTGTTTGGTACTTCGCAGTCGTTTGGCAAATTAAGGACATATATTTCATGGTTCCATTGGTGACATAACTCTTGAAATACCACGATATTTTATTTTTTCTCCCCCATTACTTTTTGCCCTCATTATCTAACTCGTGTCTTTTAGCGGCTTAATTGCTGTCCCACGTTTATCGCTATCTTCTGATTTCCTCGTAACTCATTTCTGCTGTAGTCCATATCTACTGTTGTTATGCACTCATGTCTGTCGCTATAGACCTTGTATCTCATAAGAAACGTCCGATGTATTTTCTCTGGTGTTACGGCAGACATTTGCAATTCCCTTTTTGTAATGCTATTTCACAATTACGGCATGATATTATGTAGTCACTGTATTTCCTATATTTATTGCTCCAAGTTATAACCAGAACAGGAAACACATCCATACCTATGGGAGCATGCCTCAAGCGTTGTACCACATTATTCTAATGAAATCGCAACTTTTCCAAAACAGTTATGCACAACCTCTGTGTGGGAGATCTTCAATCAAATGAAATAATAAGCAAGTAGTGGCATAGAAGGAATTTAATTTCCTTACCGATTTCAGCATCTTAGCAATCCCGCATAGTTTTGGCATTACGGCAGCTTCATGTATGCATCCTATTGTTGACACTCGCTGACAGTGTGGTAGGTGGACGAAGCTGGTAAGAAAATTAAATTTCTATTATGCAACAGGTTGCTTATTATTTCGTCGAATACACTCATCAGCAAGAACAATTTGATCACTTATCTAATAGTCCGATTGTTAACCTTTGGCACGGATAACAGCGGCAACGCGGCGTGCAATAGAAGCAATGAGGTAGCTTGCTGGAGGGTATTGGCACCACACCTGCACACCACAAATTATCTACTTCCCGTAAATTACGGGAGACGAGGGCGATGAATTCTGACGCCACGTTCAATTACACCCCAAATCTGTTCGATCGGGTTCCGTCTGACGAGTTGGGAAAGGGCAGCATATCAATTGGAACTAGACGTTGTGTTCCTGGAACCACTTCATCACACTGGTGGTCACACTGCTGGCCTTGTGACATGAAGCATTGTTTTGTTGAAAAATGTCAGCGCCGTCGGGAAAAATAATCATCAGGAAGGAGTTTATGTGTTCCGCAACCAGTGTACGGTACTCCTTGGTCGACATAGCGCCTTACACGAGCGCCAGTGGACACATGAATGCCCACGTGAATGTTCTCCTGAGTATAATGGAGCCACCGCCAGCTTTTCTTCGTCTCGAAATACACGTGTCAAGACGCTATTACCCTCAAAGACAACGGATTTGTGCTCATTCCTCGGCATGATGATGAAGGTATCGGGATTCATTAGACCATGCTAAGCTCTGCCACTGCACCAACGTCCAGTGCCGATAGTCACGTGCACTTTTCAGCCGTGGTGTTAACATTGGCATAGATCGTCGCCTGGCCCATCGTTAGGAGTGTTCGGCGAATTTCATGTTCACACACATTTGTACTCTGCCCAGCAGTAAAGTCTGATGTTAGTTCCCCCACAGTACTCCGTCTTTCCTGTTTTACAAGTCTCCCCAGCCTACGGCGTCCGAGATCTGCAATGTGGGGTTGGCCGCTCAAACACACGACGTCAGGAAGTGGTTTGAGCTTGGTTTCACCACGTGTTGAAAACACTCACCGCAGCACTCCTCGAATACCCGACAAGTAGTGCAGTTTCCGAAATGCTCGTGCCGAGCCTCCGAGCCATCAAAATCGGCCATCGGGCCAGTTGAGATAGATCACTCGCCTTCCCCGTTCTACGTATGAACAGCACTCTCACTGTTATTACAAGCACCGTGCATGTGACACACTAACAGTCATTCCCCGTCAGGTGACACTGTTACCGCCTAGTCGAGTTTATATCGACGGTCAGAATGTTCCGGATGATAAGTGTACAGCTACAGTTGCCAGGGGTGGACAAAATACAAAGGATCTTCAATCCATTTAAATTTGCTGCACTACCGTGAGTCAGATACGGCGCGTCCCGTATCGAGTCCTTCCATAGAAGCTGAAGACAGACCTAGCAGCACGTGCGGATGTTTGTGACCACGTAATTAGGTGGAGGGTGGGTGGTGGGGCCGGCCTGGCACAGTGGTCGCAGGAAGCCGCGTGATTCCGGCGATTGCCCGGGGATTCCCCCACTCGTTTGCGGCCTAAGGCAAGGGCGCGGGGCCAAACCGTGCTAACGGCTGGCCCGTGGCCGCGTACCGCCCCCGCGGTCGTAAAGCGCATTATCGGCGCCAATAACGCTCCGCTGCACTCTCCCTCCACCTCCCCTCCCTCCCCCCCTTTCACGGCCAACCACCACACCGGCCCACATCGCTGCAAGCCTGGCCAGAACACTGCCGGCCACGCTATACGCTTCCCGTATTTCACACGGCCACTTCCAGCCTCTATCTCGCTCTCATTTCTGCGCTATTACAGTCTTTAGCGCATCCAGCAGCCGTTAAAACCTTACTGAGAATCTGATCTTCCTTTAATACAGCAGCAGTTTACCTGCTGCGCATTGCTGTGGTTTTTAGTCTGTTTTAATTCGACGCCATATGCATCTCTGTCGTGTGCAAACTCTTCATTTCTGTATAAATTTTGCGGCTTAAATTCACTTTGCCGTGCAGGATTAGCCGAGCGGTGTAAGGCGCTACAGTCATGGACTGTGCGGCTGGTCCCAGCGGAGGTTCGAGTCCTCCCTCGGGCAAGGATGTGTGTGTTTGTCCTTAGGATAATTTAGGTTAAGTAGTGTGTTACCTTAGGGACTGATGACCCTAGCAATTAAGTCCCATAAGATTTCACACACATTTGAACATTTTACATTCATTTTAAACAGCACTTTAGTCAATCAATAGCCTACAAATTCTAATCACATTTAGGTGGCCGCCACTCACAGGCAGCAGGTGGCAGCAATAGCATTGGAGGATATATAAAGAATGATGGGGGTGACATGGAAAACAATGCAGTCGTTGTTGTCACGCAGAGTTGGAGCGATCAATCTAACGTCCAGATGGGCATGTTTATTGGTTTCCAGATCAAGGACAGCCCCATTTCTTCTCGACATGTACCTGGGCCATGAAGTGGTTAACACTGATGGCTCGATGGCCGATGGTCACACTGGTTTTCCCTATGTTCATTGAGGACATATAGAACAGCACCTCTTGCCCAATGGCTGCAGTGTTTTCACTGCCGAGCCAGTGGCTATATCTCGTGCTCTTGAGTACATCCGCTCATGCCCAGGCGAGTAATTTCTCCTGTGTACTGACTCCTTGAGCAGCCTACAAGCTATCGATCAGGTCTACCCTCATCATCCTTTGGTAGTGACCATCTAGGAGTCCATCTATGCCATATGACGGTCCTTGCGTTTAGTGGTGTTTGTCTGGATCCCAGGTCACGTCGGAATCCCAGGCAACGAACTTGCCGACAGGCTGTCAAACAGGCTACGCGGATACTGCTTGTGGTGGTGGGCATCTATGAACCTGACCTGCATTCTGACTTACGCCGCCAGGTTTTTAGACTGTGGGAGGCGGAATAGCATAACAGTACGCACAACAAACTGCGTGTGATTAAGGAGACTACGAATGTGTGGAAGCCTTTCATGCAGGTCTCTCTGAGGGAATCAGTTGTACGATGCCGGATCCACATTGGCCACGCTCGGGCGACCTACTGTTACCTCCTGCGCCTTGAAGAACCGCCTCAGTGTCTGTGCAGTGCCCTAGTGCCTTTAGGGTGGAGGTTTTAATGTGTTGCAGAGTGGCTGGATTCTCTTTTTTATTCTCATGGTCAGCCAGCCATGGTCATCTGTTTTGTTGTTTTACTCTCTTCATCACGTTTCCTGGGTTCCTGTGGTTTTTCTTGTCCCCCTTTATTAGATTTACGCGTTTGTTACCCTTCACGATTCTTGTGATTTTTCCTTTCAGTCCGTTTTGTGTTGTCAGTCTCGTTTATTTTATTCTCACACTTGTGGTATTGTTTTATTCGGAACAAGGGACTGATGACCCCGTAGTTTGATCCCTTCCCCCCTCTTTTAAACAAACCAAACAATCTTCCTTTCTCCTGTTATTGTGCAATACATCTTCTTTGTTTCCTTCTTTCCCTTCGGAATTGTTCTGCTGGGAACAAGGAACCGATGACCTCG
Organism: Schistocerca serialis cubense; assembly: GCF_023864345.2. Classification (NCBI taxonomy): domain Eukaryota; kingdom Metazoa; phylum Arthropoda; class Insecta; order Orthoptera; family Acrididae; genus Schistocerca; species Schistocerca serialis. Next base: position 222,287,719 of record NC_064645.1, read on the forward strand.
CAGTTAGATCCCTTTCCCCCGCTTTTAAACCTACCAACCAACCAACTATGTCTACCCTTACATGCAATTTGTTTCTCAACGCCACCATGGCATCTACCAGCAGGACAACGCAATGTGTCACACAGCTCGCAATGTACGTGCGTGAAGCGAAGACCATCGGTATGTGTTTGTCGTGGCCACCAAACTCCTCAGATATAAACAAAATCGAGAAACTGTACGGCCTTTTCTATAATGCTGTTGCCGTCACGGATCCTCAACGGAGAAGCCTATTGCACCTGGTAATGGCAATAGAGTCGGCATGGTTCCACATCCTCGTCGGTACCTTCGACAACTTCACAGCCTTTCTTCCTGCACATCTCGCAGCGGTCCGCACTGCAAAAAGGTCATTATTCAAGGTCTTGACAGGTGGTCACATTAATGTGACTGTCCCTTCAGTGCCTAACATACTGTGAGTTAACCCCTCAGGAAGCGCCCTTTAAACAGATCCCTTTTTTCAGTACTATGAAACTCATTTTTGTACAATTCTATCCAATAGCTATTCATTCGTTTTTGATCTACCTGTCCTGTGTTCAGTAGTCTTCTTTTGCACCACGTTTCCTAATCTTCTGTTCCTGTCTCTCTGGTTTACTGTCCGCCTTTCACTTCCACGCAAGCCGGAACCCTAGATGAATACCTTCAGAGAACACCTCCTAAAACACAAATTCAATAAAAATGTATGTTTTTGAGAAGCAGTTTCCTTGTTGTTCCCTATCTGAATTTATACTCCTGAACATCGAAAATCTTCGTTTACTTTAATTTCCAAATAGAAAACCTCGTGCACTAATTTTAATGTCTTAATTTAGAACGTAAATATTCCAGAACCCCTTTTTTAATTCAGTTACACTTCATTACCGACGGCTTTAGTTTTCTTAATATTTGCCTTACAGCTTCTTCTCAAGACACTGTCAACTCAATCCAGTACCTATCCCGTCTCTGACAGATTTTGTGTTTTATCGGAAAATATTAAACCTTTTGAAACTTCCCAGCAGATTAAACATTTTGCGTCGTCTTCTTGAACTCGAACTCCTTCTATTAGTTTTTTTTTTTTTTTGGTCTCCTTTACTGTTTGCCCAATATACAGGTCGAATAGGAGCCTACAATCCTATGTCACTTCTGTCTCAACTATATCCCAACTTCCTCATCCCTTTGACTCCTATAATAGCAGCCGAGGTTGTGTATAGGTTGTGGATAACATTACGTTACCTGTTTTTCTCTGCTCCCACCATCAGATCTTTAAAATGTGTGTTCCAGTCAACAGTCTCAAACTCTTCCTATAAACCTGGGCTTAGTCCTCTTTAGTTGCGTCTCCTCATGTTAAGTTCGAGACCGAATACTGCATCGATTGTTCGATGACACCTACACCGATATTTTACAAGATCAGAATCCGTCTGCACCTTACATGGAAGTTAGTTTCACCCGTCTTGATTTCTCGCGAAAGAAACGTATTAGACACAGACCAAAAACTACCCTAATTAGGCTAGAAAAGAAATGGAAATAGACAACTCTATTAAAAAGTAGGAGCGTGAGAGCGTTTCACTGGAGTCAAGGGGGACGTATATCATCGCGACCGTCCGCCTGTTTCAGATCATCTGCAGTTCTGCTACTCTACATAAGGATTTAATATAGTTAGCAAAGTTCCTCCATCAGTTCCTGAATGCATAGTAAAATTTTGAACTTTACTTGTTGTTCGGATGATTTCGCACAAGTAGGTGCCTAACAAAAAAATTAACTGATACTGTAAGTTTCCCGGTATAACATTGTCTTAATAGCGCAATCTGACAGCATATTGACAGTTCAACTTCCTTCGACAGTTAAATTCTGTCCTTCACAAAGGAAACAAAGAATAAATAGCTCTATAAATTTCACGTAACAATTAATAATAAAATAAAAGATTCGCCCTTACAATTAATTTAAAATAAAAGATCTCACAGCTACATATACTCTCTCAATATGTAAAAAAGAAACGATGAATTACTGAACACAAATACAGTATATATTCAAACATGAGTACATTCAGTATGTCTCTCGTATTAGCTTATTAATGTTTCATGAATGGAAAGCAATCAGTGTTCACTTCAATATTATTTGCATTTGTCCTGGCCTGGCGCAAATATAATACTATATACGTCAGTAGGACTGCAACACGACTCAAATGCTGACTGGTACAGTGAATAAAATCTTCTTCATGCAAGGCAACAGTATCTGTAGTCTCCGTGTTGTAAGGCCAATGGAAGATTGACTCCAAGGTCTTGTAAATACCAAAGAGGCAATACTCGACTTCAGATCAAATATATTATATTTGGTATTTCACAATGGGTGGCCACTACAACCTTGCCCTTGACACTAAGGCTGCAGCAGTAGAATGGGAGTAAGAAGAGAGGTGATATCTAACAATGGAAATAACAGCAAGTTTGTGGAGTGGGATAAAAATTCAGAAGAAAGGACATCAATGATAAGAGTTGCTGAGAACTTTGATGTCCTCAGCAAAACTGAAGAAGAAATACTGGGCTTGTTCAATGGCATTAATAGTACAATGAGTACAGAATATGGACTGAGAGTATACCGAAAGACTACTAAGGTAATGAGGAATAGCAATACCGAAATTAGCGATAAAGTAAACATCAATACTGTTAACAATGAAGTAGGCGACATTAAAGAATTCTGTCTCCTAGGAAACAAAGTAACTCATGATGAACATAGGATGGAGACTCGACAAAGCAGACTGTCACAGGAGAAGTGGGAACTTCTGACTAAAAGAGATCTGACACTACCAAACACTGGCTAAAATTTGAGGAAAAATTTCCAAGAAACTTCATTTGAGGCTCAGCATAGTATGGCCCCGAAACATGGTCTGCAGGAAAATCGGAAAAGAAGAGAATCGAAGTGTTTGAGAAGTGGTATTAAGAAGGAGGTTGAAAATCACGTGGACCGACAAGCTAAGGAATGAGGAGGTTCTCCGTAGAATTGGCGAAAAAAGGAACATAGGGAAAACTGACAAGAATAAGCGATGGGGTGACAGAACATGTGTCTAGACATCATGGTACAAGAGGCAGCAGGGACAGAGAGAGAGTGGAATACATTCAACAAATAATTGAGGATGTAGGGGTGAAAGTTTTGTTCGGAGACAAAGAGGTTAACTGGCTCTGGATCTAAGCACTATGGGACTTAACATCTGAGGTCATGAGTCCCCTAGACCTAGAACTACTTAAACCTAACTAACCTAGGGACAGCACACACATCCATACCCGAGGCAGGATTCGAACCTGCAACCGTAGGAGCCGCGTGGTTCCGGATTGAAGCGCCTGGAACCACTCGACCACAGAGGCCGGCGTTGTTAGCTGAAAATTGGAATTCTTGATGGTTGCATCAATCCAGTCAGAAGACGAAATACAAGGTGCAAGCTTTATACTGAGACGAAGAGGTTGGCTTATGACTGGAATTTTCAGTGGGTCCCAACAAACCAATCAGAGGATGTTACCAGACGTTGTAATATCAGGAGCAGTTTCAACTACACATCAGACTTAGTAACTGGAAAATTACTAGGAAGATGGCAGAACATAGCGCATAGAACAATTGGCATGATTGTGGGAAGGACTGACAGAGGAGATAGAGAAGATTCAACGAAGAGCAGCGGGTTTCGTCACGGGATCGTTTAGCTGACGAGAGAGCGTTACGCAGATGCTAAACAAACTCCACTGGCAGACAAGAGAGGCGTTGTGCATCACGGAGAGATTTACTATTGAAATTCCGGGACAGCACTTTTCAGGAGGAGTCGGACAATATATTACTTCCCCCGCATATATCTCTCGTATTGACGACGATGAGAAAATTAGAGAAATTAGAGCCAATGCAGAGGCTTACGCACTATTCGCGAGTGGAACAGGGTTGGAGAGATCAGATAGTGGTCCCGAAAGTACACTCCGTCACACACCATTCGCTGGCTTGCGGAGTATGATGTTTTGTAGATGCTGTGATTCGTGAATGGTAATAAAATTCTCATGTTTGTATAGTAATTTATTACGTCATAATCGCTAAGGTACTATTCATATTACCACTTTCGGAAAGTAGTTGCCACCTTATGATGCACTTAACCAGAAAAATTGTCGTACAAATCTATAAACAAATATACCCGTAGTTAGGCACTTTGAATATCATGGAAATGTTCAACATATTTCAACAATAGTACATCGCATTGTAACGCGGTAAAAAAGCGTCTTCTTACAATACTTCTGTCGCGAATACTTCGCAGGAAGAACGATCACTAGTAAACCACTGCGTGGACTCAAATCTCTCAACTTTTATCTCAATTGCCTTTTTGCGAGATATACATAGGAGAAAGCAATATACTGGCTGTCACTTTTAGGAAAGAACACACTCAGAATTTCAACAGTCGTCCATGCAGTGATAAAGAACGCCTCCGTTGCAGCGTCTGCCACTAGTGATGACTGAGCATCTCCGTGATGCTTTCACTCTTACTAAATGAACCTGTCACGAAACTTGCTACTTTTCTAAGGAACTTCTTTACGTTTCTTATCAATCGTACCTGGTGCGGATCCTAGAATGAACAGCAATATTCTTGATCGAGCGAGTGTTTTCTAATCTACTTCCTATGTTGCTGGGCAATTCTTCCAATGAATCTCAGTCTGGCATCAGCCTCATCCGCGATAAATTTTATGTGCTCGTTGCACCTCAAATCGCTCCTCAAGCATACTCCAACACGTTTTATGGAAGTAACTGTTCTGTAATTGAATATCATACAACAAAGAGTCTTTCTGTCTATGTATTCGCCAAACGTTACATTTGTTTATGTTTCGGTTCAGTTGCCACTCCTTGCACCAAGCGTCAATCCTCCTCAAGTCTTCCTGCCTTTCGCTACAGTTTTATATAAACGTCTGCAAAGGTCGCGTGGCGATCCAACTGGCAATGTTATTGTTGTTATTGTGGTCTTCAGTCCTGAGACTGGTTTGATGCAGCTCTCCACGCTACTCTATCCTGTGCAAGCTTCTTCATCTCCCAGTACGTACTGCAGCCTACATCCTTCTGAATCTGCTTAGTGTATTGATCTCTTGGTCTTCCTCTACTATTTTTACCCTCCACGCTGCCCTCCAATGCTAAATTGGTGATCCCTTGATGCCTCAGAACATGTCCTACCAGCCGATCCCTTCTTCTAGTCAAGTTGTGCCACAAACTCCTCTTCTCCCCAATCCTGTTCAGTACCTCCTCATTAGTTATGTGATCTACCCATCTAATCTTCAGCATTCTTCTGTAGCACCACATTTCGAAAGCTTCTAGTCTCTTCTTGCCCAAACTAGTTATCGTCCATGTTTCACTTCCATACATGGCTACACTCCATACATATACTTTCAGAAACGACTTCCTGACACTTAAATTTATACTTGATGTTAACAAATTTCTCTTCTTCAGAAACGCTTTCCTTGCCATTGCCAATCTACATTTTATATCCTCTCTACTTCGACCATCATCAGTTATTTTGCTCCCCAGATAGCAAAAGTCCTTTACTACTCTAAGTGTCTCATTTCCTAATCTAATTCCCTCAGCATCACCCGACTTAATTCGACAACATTCCATTATCCTCGTTTTGCTTTTGTTGATGTTCATCTTATATCCTCCTTTTAAGACACTGTCCATTCCGTTCAACTGCTCTTCCAAGTCCTTTGCTGTCTATGACAGAATTACAATGTCAGCGGCGAACCTTAAAGCTTTTATTTCTTCTCCATGGATGGCAATGTGTCAATTTAAAAAAAATTAGAACATTTAACCAAAATTAGTGCACATATAAGTAACTGTCTGAGAAAATATTCTGTCCTCTTAAGACACTCACAGCTTCCTAATGGGGTTCGGCGGCAGGGTGGAAATCACAGATCTGGAGCAGAAAAATTTAAAACTAATCTAGAAAAATTTGTGCTGCGATACTCTTTTCGGGTGGCAGTAGACTGAATAGTGACAGTCCCTATAAACTTACCACTGTAGAACCTGCCAGATCTTTTGAGGAACCACTAGATCTGTGCAGGATCTTCTGGGAGGAATGTAGTGTGCTTCAAGTTATTTCAGCAGTGTGACATATTTTGAGTCATTTATGTTAAAAATACAATTTTGGAGAATCAGCAGCTTCCTCAATAAAGAAAAGTCATGATAATGTGATGTAACTCATGTAAAATAAGCAAAAGTTATCAATGGACGTCCGTGGAACACTTCAGAATTTATATAGATCGTAAGAAAAGGTGGGCATCTTGAGTGATCATATTTCACTGGACGATCAGCCAACGGGCTCTGATAATTTTTTAAAATTAACAGTTGTCTGGGGATATATTGCGTGGCATTCGTGTATTCGCCGCAGCGGATGTTTATTACCGTTCTCAGTTGGCCCATATAAAAGGGAAATAAAAACTGCTGAATGGCGAAAGCATCCCTTATGAACGTGGGTCGTTTATCATGACACATGCACCGAAAGTGGTCATCTGGGAATGACGGCGATATAACCTGCTGCAGGAGCACACGTGTGAATTAAAGAAGTTCGCGTTGGCCTTTATCTTCTTTAGGCGTCCAGCTACCAAGCCATAAAACTGTGCATCTTCTGATTAACTGTCACATCACTGCATGTAATTCGGTTTTCGAAAAAGTACGTTAAACGTCCGTTCAATGTCCTTGAACTGCAACTTTTTTTTCTTTGTGACTATACTAGAACATCAATCTACGCCTTCCTTCCAATTGCGGATATAGAGGATATCGGTGGTGCTAGGTTTTAGGCTTCTTCCCACTCTTTATTCACATACATGTAAATAATATGGTAACCGATTTCACACACGTTTTTTCAAATAAGATACTGTTAATGTTAAAGATATGATCAATTATTTTAATAATCATTTATCCATCGTGGTTAACGATGTGTTTTACTCCTAATAAATTATATTAAATCTTTTCGCACCTTCACTATATGCATTAAAATTTGAAAATATTTCTCGATGTTACAAGACTTAATATTCACCTTTCGCTAATAAACTACGCTGTAGGTCAATGGTTCTAATTACTGCGCTCTTTTGTGGCTGAGCAGAAAACTACATTGAAATAAAACTCAAAACAAAGAAGATTCATTCATTTCAGTAATCCTTATACTCTACTTTTTAAATATCGGTTAGCAACATAATATAGTTTTTTACATACCTCTGTGCTGTGAGACATCAATCACAATCACATCCTATAACTACAACATTTCGAACAAGGAAAAGGATTTTCTACAAAAATTATAGATAACAAATATTGAGATTCTCAATATCTTTTTACATGGGTATAACGTGAGGTATAATTTTTTACAGAATATTAAAGTATGTTGTTGTCATTTATTATTCTACTAACGATGATGTCCCTTTCATCAGTATCACGAGAATAGGATGAAAGTTCAGTCACATTCCGCATACTATACTGTCGTGAATATTATTTTAAATAAAATATAGGCGTGGATATTCCACGCTGAACCACCAGGCCAAGTAAAAATACAACGATGTGTACATTTATTTATATAAAAAATCGATATGAACGTTTTTTTCCAATTATCCATATTACACCAAACCAGGTTGAAGCATTTAATATCAGTTCTGCAAGAAAAAATAAAATTTGTATCCAATTTCTTTTGGAAACTGACGCACCATATTTATCGATAATTTGTGGGGAAAAATTTGGTTGTATTAACATGTGAAAGTCGACGTGCTTCTCAGTGCTCAATTTTCTTAGTTCCATTAGGAAATGGTCACTAGTCCCTTTAAAGAACAGTAAACTGAGGAACTCTCTGTATGAACGAATTGACACCGTTAAATATAAATGAGATTCAGACTGCCCCGAACTCCACACATGAAATTTCGCAGGCATTTTAGGGATATTTTTTGAATATTTTCGTCCAAGGGGCTATGGTTCGATCCTCGTTGAGCAGGAACACTTTAGTTGTTGTTAATTCAGATTGGTAACACAGTTACATCTAGGTATATCTATACCAACATACAAAATCTGCAATCCATGATATGGTTCATCATCGAGGCTAGATTGTATCTCTGCTACTTGTTCCTTTTCCGGTTCCACTCGAAAATGAGACAGGGAAAAATGCCCCTGTCTCGGTCCGGGGGTTAGAATAGACCCGAGGTATTCCTGCCTGTCGTACAAGGCGACTAAAAGGAGTTTCACACGTTTCGACCTTAATGTGATGGTCCCTTGTAGGGTTTGACCTCCATTCTTCAACATTTTCCGGAAGAGCGAGCCAATTAGGGAAGGGCGCCCTACAAGGTGCATCATGTCCATCATGCATTGAGAACTTTAGTCCATTTCCTCGTCGTCGCATTGCAGTCCTGCCCATTTTCCATCTCTTGGGCGAGTACACCTTCATGGGTGCGTTTTGCACCATGCGGTATGCCGTGTCGATTTCTACGTCGCCGATGACCGTGGACATCTTTGCACCTGACATGCAGCACGGTAGCCAGTCCATTGTGGTGAGGCTGCCATGTACCCTGTTGGTTGTAGCCCCCTGACCACACAGGGATCACTCTGCTGATGCCTGCGCTGTTAACTCCCCACGTAAGCAAAGGGGTAGATGCGCATCCCCCTGGAGCATCGGAAGTCCTGGCAATGGCCATCCTGCCAGGTAGCCTTTCCTGCGGCTGGGTGGCAGATGACACGCGATGTAGTCCATCATCTATTGCTGGTGGTGAAACACCAGCAGTCTCTAAGCGATCACCAGCACAATTCAATGCACAGAAGTATGACCCCAAATCTTTCCCCTCACTGGCTAAACCATGGGAGGAACGTCAGGCTAAAGGTGGCAGCGGATCTTATTTGCCCCAGTAACTTGTATGTTCGAGAGCTGACGGGGAATCTTTCATGACGATGAAGCCTCAGTTTTTTGTTGAGCATTTAGAGGACAAGTTCGGGGAGGTGGAGGGCTTGTTCAAAATTAGATCTACATCAGTCTTGAGCAAAACAGCATTCACTGCCCATTACGGAAGTTACTCGCTTGTGACAAGCTGGGGGATGTTTCTGTAACCATCACGCCCCTTAAGAGCTTAAATATGGTCCAGGGTATCATATCTGACAATTTGACAGAGACCTTCTTTTGCAGTCCGACGATGAGCTGTGCGCCAATTTAGAGCGGCAAGATGTACATTTCGTCCGGCGTGTCCACCGGGGTCTGAAGGATAATCAGGTTGCCACCAGTGCCTTCATCTTGGGCTTTGAGGGTGATACATTGTCCGAGAAGGTCAAGGTAATAGTCTACCAGTGTGATGTAAAGCCCTATATCCCTCCCCCGAAGCGTTGCTTTAAGTGCTGGAGGTTCGGCCATATGTCTTCCAGCGTCACATGCCGAGATTGGGGGCGCCCATCAAATGGTTCAAATGGCTCTGAGCACTATGGGACTCAACTGCTGAGGTCATTAGTCCCCTAGAACTTAGAACTAGTTAAACCTAACTAACCTAAGAACATCACACACATCCATGCCCGAGGCAGGATTCGAACCTGCGACCGTAGCGGTCTCGCGGTTCCAGACTGCAGCGCCAGAACCGCGCGGCCACTTCGGCCGGCGGGCGCCCATCACATTCCAGTACACCATGTGCCCCGCCTCCCATCTGTGTCAGCTGCAGAGAGCACTGTTAGAATTGGTCACCTGACTGCAGGATTCTCCAGATAGAAAGGAAAATCATGGAATACCTGGACAGAATGACCTACAATGAGGTTAAGAGAAAATTTGAACACCTGCATCCTTTGTGTATGACATCATCTTATGCCACCGCTACAACAGTTCTGGCACCATCACCTCTGCCAACTCAGGTCACCTCTCGGAGCCGGAAGACTAGACCTGCCCACTTGATGGTGGGGGCATTTATCTCCCTGTTGCTCCTGTGCTACCAACTTCGCGAGCAACGACCCCCCCCCCCTCCCCCCCCCCCCCCCCCCCCAACCATCGGGAACGTCCGTCCCCACTTCTAAGACGGAGAAGCTTAAGTCTTCTTCGGCTTCTCTCTCTAGGAAGGGGTCTCTTACGTCGCTCCCTTCACAGGTTTCTTATAGTGGGAAAGGCAACACCCGCCAGTGGCTGAAGAGCCCAAAAGCAGCTGGTTGTAGGGCTTCACATTCAGGATGAGTGTCCTGGAAACTGAGGCAGTTAAGTCCTCCAAGCCAGGGAAACCCAAGGAGCAGTGAGATAAACCCAAAAAGAAATCCCCTAAGACCAAGGAAATTGCAGTGGCACTCACACCGCCGCTACCTACAAGCTCTGTGGCTGAGGATGGGGTGGAGATTTTGGCGTCTGCTGAGGACCTAGATCTCGCCATACCCTCAGACACAATGGATATAGACTGCTCAGGCAATAAATTGGTGGCAGCAGGTGACTCTGAGGCGAAAACTGCCGCACTGAACGTTCCACGCCTTCCCAGTCTCACGATGTCTTCCACCAGTTGAACCGGCTGTTTTTCCACCGCCTAGATGAGCTATGGTAACTGTTAAGCTTTACACCTGCTATCTGCATTGCCCTCCAGGAATCCTGGTTCCCAACAATGTGGAACCTTGCCCTTCGCGGCTATAAGGGATATTACAGGAACTGTAGCGACTATAATCGAATGTCAGGTGGAGTTTGCGTTTGTCCTATACACGGACTGTTGTGGACGTATTCCCCTTCAAACTCCTCTTTAAGCTGTAGCTGCCAGAGCAAGGGCGACACAGGAAATAACTGTCTGCAATGTACATCTTCTTCCAGATGGTGCAGTGCCCCTGAATGTATTAGCTGCACTGATTGATCAAAACCTTTCCTACGTCAGGGAGATTTTAATGCCCATAACACCTTGTGGCGTGGTACCATGCTTACTGGCCGAGGAAGAGATGTCGAAAATTTACTGTCGCAATTCGACCTCAGCCTCTTAAATATTGGAGCCACCACACATTTCCATTTGACTCCTGGTAGTTACTCGGCCTTTGATTTATCAGTTTGCAGCCCAGGACTTCTCCCATCTATCCACTGGAGAGCACATAACGGACATGTGTGGTAGTGACCACTTCCCCGTATTCCTGTGACTGCCCCAGCGTCAGGCCCAAGTACGTCTACCCAGATGGGCTTTGAACAAGGCGGACTGGGGATCTTTTCCTCTGCCGTCACCGTTGAATCTCCCCCACACGGTAATATTTATGTGACAGTTGAGCAGGTGACTAGCACAATTGTTTGTGCGGCTGAAAAGGCGATCCCTCGCTCTTTTGGGTGCCCGAGGCGTTAGGCAGTTCCTTGGTGGTCGCCGAAAGTCGCTGAAGCAATTAAGGAGCGTCGGCGAGTTCTACAGTTGCATAAGCAGCACCCTTCCATGTAGCACCTAATAGCCTTTAAACGGCTCCGCGCCCGTGTTCACTACCTTATCAAACAACGGAAGAAGGAGTGTTGGGAGAGATACATCTCCACAATTGCGTGGTACACGTCACCTTCCCAAGTTTGGGCAAAGATCAAACTTTTCGGGTACCAGGCCCCAACAGCTGTCCCCAGCGTGACCATAAATGCCGAGTTATGTTCCGACGCAAACGCGATTGCCGAGCACTTTGCTAAGCACTTTGCTCGAGTCTCTGTGTCGGAGAATTATCCCCCAGAAATTCGCACACTCAAAGGCGGCTGGAAGGGAATGTCCTCTCATTCACTACTTGCTGCAGTGAATCCTATAACGCCCCATTTACAGAGTGAGACCTCCTCAATGCCCTTGCCCATTGCCCCGACACAGCTCCTGGGCGTGATGGCATCCACTGCCAGATGATGAAACATCTGTTATCTGACTTCAGGCGACATCTTCTCGCCATCTTCAACCTGATCTGGTGAGATGACGTCTCTCTATAGCAATGGCGGTAGAGGAGCATAATTCCAGTGCTCAAACCCGGTAAAAACCCGCTTGATGTGGATAGCTGTCGGCCCATCAGTCTCACCAACATTCTTTCTAAGCTGCTGGAACGTATGGTATGTCGGCGGTTGGGTTGGGTCCTGGAGTCACGTGGCTTGGTGGCTCCATGTCAGGACGCCTTCCGCCAGGGTCACTCTACCACTGATAATCTTGTGTCCATCGAGTCTGCCATCTGAACAGCCTTTTCCACACGGCAACACCTGATTGCCGTCTTTTTTTATTTACATGAAGAATACATCAAGACTTGGCTACATCATATCCTTGCCACATTGTGTGAGTGGAGTCTCTGGGGACCACTCCCGATTTGTATCCAAAACTTCCTGTCGCTCCATACTTTCCGTGTCCAAGTTGGTGACTCCCGAAGTTCCATCCATATCCAGGAGAATGGAGTCCCGCAGGGCTCTGTATTGAGTGTCTCTCTATTTTTAGCAGCAGCTGTCGGGCCCTCCGTCACACCTTTTCTGTATGCAGACGTCTTCTGCATTTCGTACTGCTGCTCCAGTACTGTTGTTGCTGAGCGGTGCCTCCAGATAGCCATCCACAAGGCGCAGTCATGGGCTCCAGCCCACGGCTTCCAGTTTTCAGCCGCAAAGTCGTGTGTCATGCTCTTCTGTCGGCATCGTACCTTTCATCTGGAACCCGCACTTTACCTTAATGACTATCTACTCACTGTACTGGAGACATATCAATTCTTAGGACTGGTTTTCGATGCTCGATTGACTTGGCTCCGTCATCTTCGTCAGCTTATGCAGAAGTTCTCGCAGCACCTCAATGCCCTCCGTTGCCTGAGCTACGCCAATTGTGGTGCAGATCGCTGTACACTGCTACAGCTCTACAGAGCCCTTGTCCAATCCCGAATTGACTATGGGAGTGTGGTTTATGATTCGGCAGAGCCCTACAGCATTGCATTTACTCGACCCTGTGCACCACTGTGCGGTTCGATTAGTGACAGGAGCTTTTAGGACGAGTCCGGTGACCAGCGTACTGGCGGAGGATTGTGGCCCTCCAATGCTGATCATACATGCGCAACTGCTCGCCAGTTACGCAGCACACATTCATAGTTCCCCCGAGCATCCGAATTACCGTCTCCTTTTCCTGCCCGCGGCAGTACATCTCGCGCATCGGCGGCCCAGATCAAGGCTAACGATTGCGATTCGCCTGCTGTCCCTTCTCTCCGAACTGCAGTCCTTCCCTTTACCACCTCTACTTGCCGTCCGTTCACGTACGCCCTCATGGTGTACGCCTCGGCCGCAGCTTCCTCTGGACCTTTTGCATGGCCCTAAGGACTCCGTTATCTCCGCCGCTCTCTGCTGTCACTTCCTCTCGATTCTTGACGTGTTCCGGGGCTCTGAAGTGGTTTACACCGACGGCTCAATGGCTGATGGTCACGTAGGCTTTGCATACGCTCATGGGAGGACATATTGAGCAGCATTCCTTGCCAGTTGGCTGCGGTGTTTTCACTGCAGTGCTGGCGGCCTTATCTCTTGCTCTTGGGTACATCCGCTCATGCCCTTTCGAGTCACTTCTCATGTGTACTGACTTATTGAGCAGCCTACAAGCTATCGACCAGTGCTACCCTCGCCACGCTCTATTAGCGTCCATTCAGGAGTCCATCTATGCCCTGGAATAGTGTCGCCGCTCCGTGGCGTTTGTGTGGACCCCAGGACACGTCGGAATCCCCGGCAACGAACTTGCCGACAGACTAGCCAAACAGGCGGCACGGAAACCGCTCCTAGAGATAGACATCTCCGAAGCTGACCTGCTTTCTGTCTTACACCGCAGGGTTTTACGGATTTGGGAGACGGAATTGCATAACACCACGCACATAAAACTGCGTCATTAAGGAGACTATGAATTTGTGGAAGTCTTCCATGCAGGCCTCTCGTAGGGATCAATTGTCCTCTGCCGGCTCCGCTCGGCCATAGGTGACTGACGAATGGTCACCTACTCCGTCGCGAGGACCCACCTCAGTGTCAATGTGGCTCCCAAATGACAGTCATCCACCTCTTGCTAGATTGCCCACTTTTAGCCGCTCTGCGGCAGACTTTTAACTTTCCCAGCACCCTTCCTTCGGTGTTGGGCGACAATGCCTCCACAACAGCTTTAGTTTGACGTTTTGTCTGTGAGAGTGGGTTTTATACTTCTATGTAGGTTTTAGCGCATGTCCTTTGTCCCTCTGAGTCGTCCACCCTAGTGCTTTTAGGCTGGAGGTTTTAATGTGTTGCAGAGTGGCTGGCTTTCCCGTTTTATTCTCATGGTTGGCCAGCCACTGTAATCTGCTTTCATGTTTTATTCTCTTCTATTTGTAGCGTCTCTCTGTGGATTTCTCGTTCTCTTTTCTTCCTTTTAGTGTTCGTTGCCTTCCATTCGCTCTTGTGGCTTTTCCTTTATTTCCGATTTGTGTTATATGTTTCGTCCGTTTTAGTATCACTCTTGTGGCATTGTTTTATTATGAACAGGGGACCAATGACCTCTTAGTTCGATCCCTGCTCCCGCCTTTAAACCAACCAACCAAAATGGGAAAATGATTCTCTATATGTTTCCGTACGATCCATTGACTTTTCGGTCCTTACGCGAGATGTACGTCCGTGGCAGTAGGGGCATTCTGCAGTCTGTTGCAAATGCTGGTTCTCTACTGTTTTCCTAATTAGGTTTCGCGAAAAGAACGTCGTCTTCCCTCCAGAGATTCCCGGTTGACTTGGCGACGCTTCTCCGTAATACTCGCGTGTTGGTCGAAACGACCGGTAACAAATACTGCAGCACATCTCTGAATTGCTTCGGTATATTGCTTTAATCCGACCTGGAGGTGATCCCAAATACGTGAGTAGTACTCAGGTATAGGTCGCTCAAGTGTTGTGTATGCGGTCTCATATATAAATGAGCTACACTTTCCTATAATCCTCCTAGTTAACCAAAATAGACCATTCGCCTACTCTTCAGTCGACCTCTCGTGATCATTGAATTTCACATCGCTTTGCAATCTTACACCTAGATATTTAATCCGCATATGTAATTGTCACACCACTAATACAGGATTCGAACACTAACTGACAAACCCGACGTTGCCTGGGAATTGATTTTGTCAGTTTTCCACTATAAATGAAAAGAAAAAAAATGAACTGTTCTTGTAGTGAAATATCGAAAAATTTACATTTCCATGTATTCGTAAAAACACAACAGAAATTACTAAATAGTCGTACAAAACTTCCGACCACTTCCTGTACTCTGGGCGTAACTTCTTAGAGTGTCTACAACACAGTTCTGTAACCGTCTCTATGGCAACGTCACTTCATAGCTCTATAGATGACTATTGTTTTTTCTGTAAGCCACTTGTGTTTCGCAGTTGAGAACTGTCAAAAGCGTGCAGGCTGTCAGAGACTGCCTTCAGTTGACTTGGGAATGTCAGTAAGAAGTAGGAAATGTACTAAGACTTTAAGTTCAATGCGGCATCTCAGTGAAGATGATCTCATATCTCTTGAACTATGTATTTTAAAATGTATTAGTATTTAGCAGTTCTGGAAGGTTCTCGAAATTTTCTGTGTTTGGAAGCTCTGTATAACCTGAGATATTCCATCTTTGTATAAATAGCGGTATTCTGTGTCCAGGCGCTCAGCTCTATTTTAGATTGATGTTGGTAATAGACGTGCTTTCAATGTTAGACTTGATTGTGATTACTCCTGGCTATAACTTTGTCTTCGGACAACAACCGCCGTTCAGGACAAGGTGGTGGGTACTGCTACTAAAAGGGCCTCGAGCTACGTACGTATCTGACTACCTACTTTGTATGCGCGGACTTTCATTAACAGTCTGCAGTGTGCCACTATGCCAAACGCTTCCCGTAAGTCGGGCAATACTGAATCTGGCCATTGCCCTTCGTCCGTGGTTCGTAGGAAACTGTCCGAGAAAAGCGCAGATTGAGTTGCACACGACCGTCGCTCTCTGAACCCGTGTTGATTTGCGGGTGTAGCTTTTCCCCTCTCAAGTATATTTATTAAAATTTTACTTAGAACATGATCAATAATTCTGCAGCATACCGACGTTAAATATTCTAGTCTGTGACTCTGCTGGTTCGTTAGCACTGCTTCTGTGGAAAAATATTCTTAAAAGTAAGAAAGCCTGTGATATTCAACAAACAAAATGGACAATACTAAACAAACAGTAATGTACAGTTGCGAAAGTACTGTGGTGTGGTTATCGTCACTGTGGGACAGCTGGGCATAGAATTTTTGTGCTGTACTTTAATAATATTAAGTGAACCCCTATTCGAGGTTGCATATCAGTCATCGGTTTATCAGTAAACCAGTGCATACTGCTGTAACACTTTTAAAGTTCCACTCACACTGCGAGAAATAATTCCAGACCGAACCGCGCCCTGCTAAAGGAACGCTTGAGGGGGAAGAACACAGTGGCCATTGCTGTTGTCAACAGGAAGAACTGTAAGTGAATGGAGCAAGTTTCTTTCCAAACAAGTCACACAGCGCACGCCGTTGACATTTTCACTGTCATGCAGATATTTTCATGGCTATACAGATACGAAGGCAAGTGGAGGTAAGAAACCGAACGAAGTGTAATTACGGTGTAACGAGCGCCCACAGACCAAGAGTCCCTTACGCCAAAATACCAAGAAAACAACCCTGAACGATTCTGGCCGTGAACTACATGCCTGTATATACGGTCCAGCCACAGAAATAGGACCACGACCTATGTTCAACGTCAACGTTACTCACAGACTTCATGTGGCAGCACTAGCAGTGGAGGGTACTTAAAGCACGTCGGCTAACGCTGAAAAAAATGGTTCAAATGGCTCTGAGCACTATGGGACTTAACATCTGAGGTCATCAATCCCCTTGAACTTAGAACTACTTAAACCTAACTAACCTAAGGATATCACACACATCCATGGATTCGAACCTGCGACCGTAGCAGCAGCGCGGTTCCAGACTGAAGCGCCTAGAACCGCTCGGCCACAAAGGCCGGCTAACGCAGAAAACATGTAGTCTTTGTCGTAATGCGGATGTGGAGCGATTTACCTGACGTCCAACAGGGCCTTATCATTGACCTTCGAGCCAAGGATGGAAGCATTTCCGAAACAGCTATGTCTGTAAACTTTCTGCGTGCTACCGAGGTTAAAATATACCACACGTGGCGAAATGGCGCTGTTTAAAACCGGCACCGAGACAACTGTGGTACGCCACAGGCCATAGACGACATTCACCAGCGAAAGAGGCTGAAATCTGCACGCCAGTACCGTAACTTCACTTCCACTGATTGACAGTAGGTGGCCTTTACGTTCAATGCTCCATCCTACAGATCGCCGTTGGCATGTGCGACATGAAATGTCTGAAAGCATACACACTGCAGGAATCGTCGGAAGCGTCCAGGCCGGAGGAAGCATCATTACCCGCGGGTAACGTATTCGTAGTATTCCCTGGATGCTCTCATTATTCTGGAAAGCACAACGGATGAACAAAAATACGCATCAATTTTTAGGTACCAGATCGACCTCTAAAGGGAATTTGTTTTTCCTCAACAGGATAGCATCTACCAGCATTGCAATGCCACGAGTCGCACAGCTGCCAGTGTACGTGCGCGTTCGAAGAGCACCAGGATAAATTTACCGTATTCGCCTGGCCACCAAGCTCCATGGATTTAAACCCATTTGAGAATCTGTGGGATCCCCTGTACCGAGCAGCATGGCACAGTCGGCATGGCTCCACATCCCTGTCGATATCTTCCAGAGCATCACTGATTCTCTTCCTACACGTCTCAAAGTGGTTCGCGCTACAAACAGTAGATAACTCTTTGTTATTGCGTTGGAGTTTCACACATTCCAGCCAGTGCATCTCAAAACGTTGGCACGAGATGGCACTTAAAATTACCTTGAACGGTTCGGTAGCTTACTTTTACAATGTAGATGGCATTTTTGTACTTCAAGACACTATACCTTCGTTTGTTGAGGAAGAGAGATGCGTTTCTGGTCGCTAGGGTTTCTCAAACCCCACCTTAATAATTGAGTCTCTCTGATTTCACAATTATGATTAGCTCAAATTGCAATACACGTTGAGATTTATAAACGCCTGTGAACAGCGATAGGTCTGGATTTAATTATAACTCAATTCTTCGCTAGCTCCAAAATCACCAATGATATCTGTCCAGATACTAGCTTCATTTTTTTGTTGTTGTCCATGAATTATTTATTAATCAGCTCCTAAACTGTAGATTTCAGGTAAAATTGTAACTCATGCCTATTGCAAGTTCCCCGTACGCAAGAAAGCTTTATCTAAAATTGTACCTGATTTTCAAGTTCATATTTTTAAATTGCTTTGGTTTTTCCTTACAGATGTCTTCCGAAGAAGAAAATGAAAGTCTCAGAAAGCTATTGCTAGAGATAGAGTAGGAACGATTTGAGCCAAGAGGAGTGCTTGAAGCAGATGACTGACTTGATGATTCGATCACTAGTAGCAATGACAGTGATAAAGAAGAGGAAGCTGAAGATCAAACTGATTGCGAAGGGTGCAACCAGTGGCAATACAATTTTCTCAGGAATAGATAACGTTACTAAATGGCTGAAAGAATCACCAAATAAGACTATGAGAACTCATGCCCACAATATTATTTAACATTTGCCTGATGTCAGCGAAATGAAAAAATCAGTAAACAATTTTGGAAACTATTATTATGATGTATCAACCAGCCTACGCAACCAATTGTATCTGAAAACTCGAAGTTTACTGTGCAAGAAATTCTGAAATATTTTTCAGCTCACCAATATCCTGTGGAGAAAACTGACTGTGAGCAAGTACGTGCTTTGCTGGCTTATATAGATCATAGAGGCTGAACGTTGAAGATCTATGGCAACTGACGGAACTGTCGTAGGAATGTCCAAGATAAGACAATAATAATATTGTGGGCTTGAGTTCTCATAGTCTTATTTGGAGGTTCTTTCAGCCATTTAGTGGCGTTTTCGTTTTCGACTTCAGTATTTACGTTCATAAGATAAGTAAATTAGAACGCAAAGAAGAGAAACCGACAAACTGGCTCTTATGAGAAACTGCTTTGAATATTTTTTGTTTAACTGTCAAAAACATTACTGTATCTCCGATTAGGTGACATCAGATGAACAATACGTTAATTCCGTGGTGGATCTTCATTTACCAAATATATGCCTAATAAGCCAGGAAAATATGGAATAAAAATATTTTCTCTACTAGATTCGTGGACATTTTCCACAGACAATCTGGAAATATATGAAAGGGAACAACCTGAAGTCCTCTTCGAAATGAGCAAATCTCCTAGTGATTTAGCCACAATAATTATTCCTGTAATTTCTGATATGGGAAGAAATGTAACTATAAATAATTACTTTTCCAGTGTTCTGCTCTCCACTCATCTTTTAGAGAAAACTAAGTTTATACTTGTAGCAACTTTAACAAAATATCTGAAAATCCGAAAGAGTTTGTTGAAACAGAGAAGAAACAAGTAGCTTCTTCTTTATTTAGATTAAAAGGCAACACCATATAAGTTTCCCACGTCGCAAAAAATAGTAAATTTGGCTTCGTAGATCAGTTTACCAACAATGCATCATGACAAAAAGATAGGTAAGGAAACAGGATATACAAAAAGAAAAAAAAAACAGAAATCATAATCATCTCTAACTTGACTCAAGGAGGAGTCGATCTGGTTGACCAAATGTTTTCAAACTATGATGTATCAAGGAAATCCAGGGCACTGGCCATTAACAGTCTTCTGTTCAACAACGAATATTGCTGCAATTAAAGTACAGTTAGTACTGTCTTGAAAGACTGGATCTAACGTGAAGAGGAGGGATTTTCTAAAGAATCTAGGACTTCAGATTGTAGAAAGTTACATCAAACCCAAAGTAGTCATCAAGTAGATTTCCAAGAAATCTTCAACAGAAGCTGGAAAGGAAATGTAACACAAATTCCAATGGAACTGACACCAAGAAAACAGGTGTGTGGCTTGTCCTAGATCCAAAGAAAGGAAAACTAAACAACAATGCCCTACACACACAAAACTTTTGTGCTCAATTATTTCAAAACTTTAAGACAATAATGTTGCAACAGATAAGTTAAAGCTATAATGTATTTCATAAATGTGTTAAAGGCCCATTAAACATTTTTTCGTCGTTATTAGGAAATATAAATGTTTATATTGTTTCTAAACAATAAATTAGTTTGTGTTTCGCAAACCCCACCACAAAATGTCTCTGAGCACTATGGGACTTAACTACTGAGGTCATCAGTCCCCTAGAACTTAGAACTACTTAAACCTAACTAACCTAAGGACATCACACACATCCATGCCCGAGGCAGGATTCGAACCTGCGACCGTAGCGGTCACGCGGTTCCAAACTGACGCGCTTAGAACCGCACGGCCACACCGTCCGGAAAACCCCACCACACTAATAAAGTTAAATTAAGTGACTACATTAATGAAGAGTTAATAAGGTGGTCACAATCTGTGTGGACTGTGTATGGGTCTCATATCCACTTTGTCAATGGACCGCGCTATTTTGCTTTGGCTCTTCTAATGGAATACTACACCACTATGATGTGGGTGTTTCAATGTGTACCAGGACTGCAGATGTACCTGCAGACAAAGAAATTAATTATGTAATTTCGCTTTTTCAGGACAATAATAGAACATTGTGACTACCCCTTGTATACGCATAATGTATACAGACTAGAAGACCTAGATGGGGGGTTGGGGTTGTTTTGGGGAGGGAGACCAGACAGCGAGGTCATTGGTCTCATCGGATTAGGGAAGGACGGGGAAGGAAGTCGACTGTGCCCTTTCGATGGAACCATCCCACCAATTGCCTGGAGCGATTTAGCGAAATCACCGAAAACCTAAATCTGGATGGCCGGACGCAGGATTGAACCGTCGTCCTCCCGAATGCTTAGAACACTAAGACTGACAATTATGTGGTAGGTGCATGTTAGAATGACCTACTTTCGTAGGCAAAGCCTAGTAAGTCCACAGTCCTTCTACACCACGTCTACGACAGGGAATATGAACTGTTACTGCGACAAACGGCAAAACCACATCCTGAAGAGGGAAGTGAACACCAGCCTAAAATCCAGACACCCTTTCGCAAGACGACATATTAAGAGTGTAAAAGCGGCTATTCAGGGCCTGACAAACAAAGGCATCTAGCCAGGGCCTCTGAAGGATGAAACTGGGCTACATTACAGCTTGTTAGGACCCTGCAGGAGGTGACTGAACATAATAATCAGACAAACTGAAGACATCAAGTAGTGGCCAGCAGGCTCTCATATGTAGCCCCATACCACACCCTCACACTCAGACGTTCCCAGACGCTCGCAGATCTTGACTGTACAGGTCTGTATTGTGGTGTGTATGTGATGCCAAACGCTATGGTATTTGTGAACCGTTAGTTTCCAGGTGAAGACCAGTGCTGATGAAGCATCCAGCCACCTTCGAAGGACATTGTTCCCCAGGTACTGCTGGCGTACGCCTAAGTGTAGGATCATTTACAGAGAACGTGGCGCATTTCTACTGTTGGGTCACCTGACGAGTGATGGGTAATGTATTCGATTTGTAACCAAAGCGTCATGGGCCCCAGGCTAGAACCTCGCTGCTGCTTACGATATGGAGAAAAATCATCAGCAATGGTGGCCGAAGTCTTACGACGTGAAAAGTCACTCTCCTTTTGCCAATGGCATTGTCAAAGAGAGCGTGGAGTCAGCAAGACGTTCAGAGCACTCTTTTGCACTTGGGCTGACAAACGGCCCTAAAAGTGCAAAAGAAACAATAATGATAATGAAGATGTGGAAAACAATCGCAAATACTGCATTAAAGACACATAAAGTGTATTCACAAAAGACGTGACCGGTAATATTCAGAATGGCACGAAGATCTCTTCATTTGCAGATGACTCCGAGTTAATCCGCCATTCAGATCTCCAGCTGGAAGCTGTCAAGAGGAAGGTGACCATGAGAATAAATGGGGCAACCAAAGATCAGATAACATTCTACGAGTTGCAACGTTGGGATATCCCTGGCTGTGGCCGCCAGTATTTTATCATGCTACAAGCTCGCCTTGATGCAGCTTGAAACTAGTGAAGTAGCATATGGTACAAAAGTGGAGTGAGGTACAAGCAGCAGTTGGTACAGTACGTACTATTCCCGTGGGAGAGTCCTCCAATTGTACTGAATTTGCTTCTGGTTGGTCGCCACGTTCGGGTGTTAGGCGTCAAAATGCCTTACTTCTCATATTAATTATTTATATTTTCCACTGTAATTAACCCAGTTTTCAGTAAGACAGTCTCCGACGGTTACTGAGCCGTAGCGTTTTGCTGGCGCGCCAGCGTATTTGCAAGTACCTCACCTTCATCCTCTTATCTTAGCTTGTGGCGCGTACTGAGTCTTGGCTGCCATATCTTTGCCGGAGGAGTTAACTGAAGGCCCTCGCCAAGAACGTGGACAGTTGGCGTTCGAGGTTACCTGAGGCCGAAGTACGCTTGTAGTGGAGCGGGAACCGATCACATGTATGGGGCAGCTTGGCGGAGAGCCTTTCCTGTCGTCTGTGAGGAGGTTTATTGCTGCCTTGGAGTGCGTACTGCTAGTTCAGGTCACGGCTGTCTATTGTCGTCCGCTGTCTTATTGCCACCTGCTGTACCCGACGCAAGCCATATCGGACGTCCAGCGAAAGGTTAAGTGAGATTGTACTTAGGGCATGTGTGTGAAGGAGTTGAGGGCTGCTACCTCACATCTGGTAACTATAAGAAAATGGGTATTACCAAGGAAGTAAAGGTGTGTTTGTGAAGAGTTTAAGGTGTTTAAGACGGGTGTTTAATATTAATATAATGCACGAGCGTGCCTCTTAAAGCTCGTAGAGAATTGTTGTTTGATGTAATAAGTAACCAGCTGCAAGGTTGTAGTCTGTTTTTTAAATATACTGCATTCGAGTGTTGGTAGGGTTAGCTCAGTGAGCCCCAGTAAAGCTTATAATGGAATTTTCAGAATTGTGTTCGTTATGGTTTTCAACCAACAGTGGAGCATAAGAGTTCACGTAATTTAATTGTGACTAAGACTGGAGTGCCCACTGGCCTTGCTAGTAATTGTAATTTTTTTTAATATCTTAATAGCAGGTAATTCTCCTTAAGGTTGTTGAAAAGATTTGCGCTGTTGGTTGTACCTTGCCTGTGTAGTTCATTCGTAGTGGGGAAAGGCAGTGTGACGTTTAATTAGTGAACAATATAACCTGTTATTTAATATCTTTTGGTGGTTGTTTACATTGTGCTTGCCGACCTGTTCTGTGCGCTTGTTAAATGTTACAGCTGGCTGGCTGGTGTTTTGGATTAAGCGCTACCTTTCCACCTATGGGTATCGGGGCTGTGAATTCCTGGGTAGCGGGAGGTGACTCCGGGTCAAAGCTCGAGAAGTGGGTCTTCTACGAACTGCCACCTTGCACAGTGGTTTCTCCAAGTTAAGTTTTCGTTCTACCTTCGAGCGACCTGGCGTCAGTCATCGCTAATTAATTTTGGTGCTAGTTGCTTACATGGGTATTTATTATATTTATTGAACCTTGTGTCAAGAGCAACATACAACTTTGAAAGGTTGTTGCTGGGCAGCTCTTAGTAAGCCTTGGCGTTGACTAATTGTTTTACTGGGCCTTGGAGCCGAAGTTTGAAGCCTCAGCAAGCCTTAGTGATATTGATTGACTCTCGAGTGTGAAACAAGTGCCTTTGTATTAACTTCATCCTGCTATTTATTGGGTGCAGCTCAGGCAAGTTGTTATTTAGGTAAAGTTTTTGAGAACATTAGTTCTCAGTGTCCGAAGACTAGTCATAAATATTGTGTGTCTTAATTTAAGTCATCAGGTGCATAATTGTCAATGGTTTTAAAATTTTCTCATCTATGAGATAGATGTTGTTTCATAGAAGGACATTGGTAACAAATTCACTAAATTCTTGTGACTTACTATTCGTATTACCTAAACTATCAGGATTAAGATATTGTTGTTTTAAAGGAATTTGTTGATATGATTGTTAAATAAAACGAGTGATAACAAAAGGGGTCCAGTCCTTCCTATGTTTCCCTATCCCCTAGTAGAAGAACGTTTGAGATCCCCTACGAGTCTACCGTTTTTGTTTATTAAATTTCTCTAGTTTTGAGAGACATGAGAGCAATGATATTACAACCGAAATGCTTCGGTCACTTTCAGGCCACTTTGGCGTGCCTGGGGAGCAAAGTACTTCAGCTATTCTAGTCACTCTTTCCTGGGTGTTCTTCAGAGTCAGAGGTTTGTATATCTCCGTTATCAGATAATCTTTTTAGAGTTATAATTCTCAAGACTTATAATTATAAAATATTTCAGATTAAGGTACAGCTTATAGTAAAGAGGAGATCAGTTACAATAGATTTTTGTTTATAATGGAATTGATGGTGAAATACTGTTAATGAAGGTGAATTTCATAGTAATTTAGTTTATTTAATTTAACCGATATTGGCTCTGAGGTGTGTACACATCACCCGTTGGTCTCATTATTGATTATTCTAATTTGATTATTTTAAGGTAGCTTCAATTTAGATGAGATAAGTCGTAACATAGTAGATGTACTGGAAAGTGATCTACGAAGAGGTTCAAGATATAACTTATTAGTAAAGTGTTTCAGTTACACTGAAAATTTTTCTGTGCAAATCAGGATATCTTGATTACTTATTTTATTATATTTATTTTTTGTTTATTTAATTATTTAATATAAATAATTTTGTTGGATTTTGTCTTAGTATATTTATAGAATTGATCTTTAAAATTATAGTGTATTGGTAATGTAAGTGTTTTATGAAATATTATTTTAAATTTTTTAAAGTAGATTTTATTTATTGTACCTTTTGAATCAGGGTTTATTAAAATTTTAGTATTTATTTTTCTTGTCTCGATTTGGGTTGATTTATAAATAATTTATAGTTAATGTATCATAATTATTATTAAATTATTTATAGAAATGAGATATTAATCATTTTCTTAGATATCTCGTTTCTTAAGAAAAAAGTTAATTTTTTGAAGTTAATTGCTTTTATTTAATTTTTTAAGTATAAAAATTTAACTTATTTATTCTTTAAGGGATAAGCTTTGAAGTTAATAACCTATAATTTGTTTTTAAAAATATAATAGTAAGCTATAAACCAGCTATCTTTAAGATTACATTTTAGTTCATTATTTTTATTTTTATTTTACAAATATTTTAGGTTTTTTATTAAGATTATTAATTTAATTTTAAAATTTTTGAAATAATGATAGAATTAGTATATTTATTTGCATAAAATTTTTACCTTGTAAACTTATTATAAGGAACTAGGCAAAATTGATTTCCGCCTGTTTATCAAAAACATGTCCTCTTGAAAATATTTTGAGGTCTGGCCTGCTCACTGACCGGATATTTAAAGAGCCGCACTACTTTGACCATGCAAATGTAGCATAATCATTAGTCTCTTAATTAGTGGCTGGAATTAATGGCTTGATGAGAAATCAACTGTCTCTTAATAAATTCTCGAATTTAACTTTTGAGTCAAAAGGCTTAAATTCTTCTTTAGGACGAGAAGACCCTATAGAGCTTAACATTTTACTTTTATATAGTTTTTTGTTTGTCTTTCTATATTTAATGATGATGTTATGTTGGGGTGACATGAAGAATAAATAAACTCTTCATTATTATATCACTGATTTATGTTTGTTGTTTTGATCCATAATTTATGATCATAAGATTAAGTTACCTTAGGGATAACAGCGTAATTGTGTTTGAGAGCTCATATCGACAAAGCAGATTGCAACTTCCATGTTGGATTAAGAAAAATTTTGGGTGCAGGAGCCCAGTGATTAGGTTTGTTCAACCTTTAAATTCTTACATGATCTGAGTTCAGACCGGCGTGAGCCAGGTCGGTTTCTATACTAAGACTATTATTCCATATTAGTACAAAAGGACCATATGGTTAAAATATTTTTTATTATATTGATTAATAATAATTATTTTACTATTTTGACAGATTAATGTGTTGAATTTAGAATTCATTTATGTAGATTATTTTTACAAATAGTATTGATACTTTATGATTTATTTATGTTTATTTTAAATTTTCTTTTATTAGTTATTTGTGTTTTAATTAGTGTTGCTATTCTAACTTTATTGGAGTGTAAGGTTTTAGGTTATATTCAGATTCGTAAGGATCCAAATAAAGTAGGATATATAGGAATCCCACAGCCCTTTAGTGATGCTATTAAGTTGATTTGTTAGGAGCAACCAATTCCTATTATATCTAATTATTTTCTCTATTATTTTTCTCCTGTTTTTAATTTAATGATTTCTTTGGCTGTTTGAGTAATTTTCCCTTACTTGACTTCTATATGTTCTTTTTCTTATGGGTCTTTGTTTTTTTTATGTTGCACTAGATTAGGTGTTTATACTGTTATAATCACTGGTTGATCTTCCAATTCAAATTATTATTTATTAGGTTCTCTTCGTTCTGTTGCTCAAACAATTTCATATGAAGTTAGTTTGGCTTTAATTTTATTGTCTTTAATTATTTTAATTGGTAGTTTTAACATGTTTGATTTTATAAATTATCAGCTTTATTGTTGATTTATTATTATTTCTTTTCCTTTAGCTTTAGCTTGTTTTGCTTCTTGTTTAGCCAAAACTAACCGTACTCCTTTTGACTTTGCCGAAGGTGAATCTGAGTTAGTTTCAGGTTTTAATACTGAATATGGTCCAGGTGGTTTTTTTAGCTGAGTATACTAGAATTGTTTTTATAAGAATATTATTAGCTTTAATTTTTTTAGGGTGTGATTTTTATTCTTTTATATTTTTTATTAAGCTTGCTATTATATCCTTTGGCTTTATCTAAGTTCGGGGTACTTTACCACAGTTCCATTATGATAAGTTAATATACTTAGCTTGAAAAAGTTTCTTACCTTTATCTCTGAATTTTTTATTTTCTTTGTTGGTTTAAATATTTTATTTATCTCATTCACTTAGTGAAATTTTTTAAGGAAAGTTAATAGAAGAGTTAAACTTCTAGTTTTATGTTTTCAAAACATATGCTTTCCTAAGCTAATAAACTTATTATTCCTTAATTAGCTTATCTCATGCATTTGCAACATGTACATTAATTAAGAATTATGTAAAGTAGATAATTGTTAAGATTTGTGCTGTTATAATGTAAGGCTCTTCAATTCATGTTAATAAACATAAAACAACTACTATGATTCAGAATAAAATCTGATTACTAGGATAGAATTGGATACCTCAGATGGTGTTTTATAATAAAATGATAAAATTATTAAGATTCTAATTCATAAGAATAATGCAATAACACCTCCTAACTTATTAGGAATTGATCATAGAATTGCATATGCAAATAAGAAATATCATTCTGGTTGAATATGAACTGGTGTTACTAATGGATTACCAGGTACAAAATTATCTGGAACTCCTAGGAGGTAAGGATTAATTAAGCATAATATAGTTAATAATGATGTTATTAATACAAATGTAATAGAATCCTTGAAAGTAAGGTATTGGTGAAATGGAATTTTTTCGATATCTTCATTTAGTCCAAATGAGTTATTAGATCCTGTTTGGCGAAGAAAGAATAAATGAATTGCTGCCATAGGTGCAACAATGAATTGAAATCCAAAATGAAATGTGAAAAATCGGTTTAATGTTGCATTATCAACAGCAAATCCTCCCCACACCAATTAAACTAAATCTGTTCCTAAGTATGGAATTGCTGATAATAAATTAGTAATTAATGTCGCACCTCAAAATGATATTTGACCTCAAGGTAAAACGTATCCTATAAATGCAGTTGCTATAACTAGGAATAGAATTACTGTACCAATTATTCAGGTGTGTACGTATATATAAGATCCATAGTACATTCCTCATCCTACATGCAAATAAATACAACTTACTAATATAGATACTCCATTTGCATGTGAAGTTCGAATAATTCAACCATTATTTACGTCTTGGCAGATGTGTACTACACTACTAAATGCTATTTCAATATTTGATGTATGATGTATAGCTAAAAATAGTTCAGTTACGATTTGAATTACCAAGCATAGCTCTAGCAGGGACCCAAAATTTCATAAAAATTAAATATTTTTTTGTGCAGGTAAATCAACTAATGAGTGATTGATAATTTTAATCAAACGCTGTCTTAATCGTAAGGGTTTATTCCTTAGTAAATTATTATATTTTACTAATAGGCCCCTGGTTAATATTAGTTATTTTAACTACTGCTAATAGTGCTAAAAATAAATAAATTATTTTTATTATTGTAATAATGAATGTTGGTCTGTTATATAATTTTTCTTAAGATATTGATTACATTATCAATATTTATAGTTTCAGTATTTTTGAAGAAGTCTATAAATATTGTTATACCTAGGATAATTCATGTTGATATAATGAATACCCATATTGATAAGGTAATAATTATGGTAATAGATATATATTGAAATATTTCATTTGATGCAATTCTTGATATATAAATAAATAGAACTAATATACCACCAAGAAACATTAAAAATAAAATATATGATAATCTCTATCTTTTCATTATTGTTCCTGTTATTAATCCAATTAAACACGTTTGTAGGATAATGAAAAGCATTCTTGATATTGGATGTCTTAATTTAATAAAATTAATATAGATTACGTTTGATAGTGATATAACTATTATTTTAATCATTTCAGGGGTTAGTTTATTTAAAATATCGGTTTTGGGGACCGATGATAGAAGCTTTTTCACCTCTGAAGTTTTAAAAGTGGGGGCTAGACTTATTTCCAGTTTACAAGACTGGTGTTTTTTTTTAAACTATTAAAACCAATGTTTATATTCTTTTCTTTGTTGGTTTATTTTGCTGGTGTTAATGTTTTTTCTTCTAAACGTAAACATTTATTGATGGTTCTTCTGAGATTAGAGGATATTATTCTTTCTTTGTTTATATTAATTATTGTTTTTCTTATTGAGTTTGATTATGTTTATTTCTTTCCTGTTAATTTTTAGCTTTTTCTGTTTGTGAAGGTGCTTTAGGTCTTTCTATTTTAGTTTCAATAATTCCTTCTCATGGTAATGATTTTTTTATTCTTTTGGTTTATCTCTATGTTAAAGTATTTATTTGTAACTATTTTTTTGATCCCTCTGTGTTTGCTGAATAATTGTTAATGGTTGGTTCATCCTTTAATGATTCTGTCAAGTTTTGTTTTTATAATTTGTGTTTATTCATATGCAGATTTGAATATAATTAGAGATTATTTGGTATTGATTATTATCTTTTAGTTTGATTTTGCTGAGTTTTTGGATTTGTTCTTTAATAATTACTGCTAGAGGTTCAGTTTATTTAAGTTCTTATCATTCTAATTTTTCTGTCTTTATGGTTTTAATTTTAATGATTATGCTTTATTGTTCATCCGCTAGATTGAGTCTACTTTCTTTTTATATTTTTTTTGAGGATAGATTGGTTCCTACTTTACTTTTGATTTTGGGTTGAGGTTACCAGCCTGAACGTTTAAAGGCTGGTGTTATTTAATTTTTTGTACTTTGGTTGCTAGATTACCTATATTATTGGTTTTATTTAAGGTTTATGATTTTTCAAACATTTTATATTTCCCTTTATGGATTATTCTGGTTCTTATTATTTTATGTTTT
Source organism: Schistocerca serialis cubense (assembly GCF_023864345.2). Classification (NCBI taxonomy): domain Eukaryota; kingdom Metazoa; phylum Arthropoda; class Insecta; order Orthoptera; family Acrididae; genus Schistocerca; species Schistocerca serialis. Next base: position 222,317,390 of record NC_064645.1, read on the forward strand.
ATGTATTTATAATTTTAGCTTTCTTAGTTCAGATGGCAATATTTTTGGATCATTTATGACTTCCTAAGATTCATGTGGATGCCCCTAATTCAGGTGCAATAATTCTTGCTGGTGTTATATTCAAGTCAGGTGGTTATGGTATTTTTCGTGTTATAAAGGTTATTTCATATTTGGGTTTAAAGTTTAATTATTTTTGATTATCTTTAGGATTATCTGTGAGGTTATTGTTAGATTTATTTGTTTTCGTCAGGTTGATTTAAAGTCTTTAATTGCACATTCTTCTGTTGCTCATATAAGAATGGTTATTGGTGGATTGATGACTAGAAATTGGTGAGGTTTAAATGGGTTCTCTTTCTTTAATGGTTGGTCATGGTTTATGCTCTTCTGGATTGTTTTGTTTATCTAATATTATTTATGAACGTTTAGCTAGATGAAGATTATTAATTAACAAGGTAATAATTAATTTGATACCTAGAATGGCATTATGATGATTCCATTTAAGATCATCAAATCTAGCTGCTCCTCCATCATTAAATTTGGTAGGTGAACTTAGATTATTAAATAGAATTATGTCTTGATCTTCTTTTAGATTTTTTGCTTTAATTTTTTTATCTTTTTTTAGAGCTGCTTATACTTTATATATATGTTCTTATTCTCAGCATGGGAATTATTATTCTGGGGTTTATACTTGTTCTCTTCGTTATTTTCGTAACTATCATCTTTTACTCTTGCATTGATTGCCTTTAAATATTCTTTGTTTAAAGGGTGAATATTTCTTTGTTTAAATTGCGTAAGTATTTTAATTTAAAATATTGTTTTGTGGAATCAATGATACAAAGTTTTTTATCTTAGGCCATGAATTTATTTTCTATTTGTTTTTTGAGTGTGTACTTTATTCTTTTCTAGAACTATAATTTTTATTTTAGGTATTTATTATATAATAATTGATTATAGAGTTTTTGTTGAGTGAGAACTTTTTAATTTAAATGGTTCTATGGTTGTTATAACTTTAATTTTGGATTGAATGTTTCTTATTTTTATGGCTTTTGTTATATATATGTCTTCTTTGGTGATTTATTGTAGAGAGGACTATATATCTGGCGAAAAGAATTTAAATCGTTTTATTATTATTGTTTTAAAATTTATTCTTTCTATAATTTTTTAATTATTGGTTCTAATTTGATTAGAATTTTTTTAGGATGAGATGGTTTAGGTTTGGTTTCTTATTGTTTAGTTAATTACCAAAATGTAAAATCTTATCATGCTGGTGTATTAACTGCTCTTTCTAATCGTATTGATGTTTCTATTTTAATTTCTATTGCTTGAATATTAAATTTTGGTGGTTGGAATTATTTATTATTATGATTTTATTTCTAAGTCTTTTGAAATATAGCTTATTACTATATTAATTGTTTTGGCAGCTATAACTAAGAGAGGTCAAATCCCCTTTTCTTCTTGATTTCCTGCTGCTATGGCTGCTCCTACTCCTGTTTCTGCTTTAGTTCATTCTCCTACTCTTGCTACTGCTAGAGTTTATTTATTAATTCGTTTCAGGCCAATATTAGATACTTATAATTGTGGTTAATTTTTACTTTTAATTGGCTGTATAAACATATTTATGGCTGGATTGGGTGCTAATTTTGAATTTAATTTGAAGAACATTATTGCTCTTTCTACTTTAAGACAACTTGGTTTAATAATAAGAATTTTGGCTATAGGTTATCCAAAAGTTGCATTTTTTCAGTTATTAGCCCATGCATTATTTAAGGCATTATTATTTATGTGTGCAGGTTCAATTATTCATAATTTAAAGGGTTCTCAGGATATTTGTTTTATAGGCTCAATTGTTAATTTTATACCTTTAACTTCTGTTTGTTTTAATGGTTCTAGTTTATCTTTGTGTGCTTTACCTTTTTTGCCAGGTTTTTATTCAAAGGACTTGATTCTTGAAATGGTTTGTTTCAGATGAATTAATTGTTTAATTTTTTCTTTATTTTTTTCTACTGGTTTAACTGCTTCTTATTCTTTTTGTTTATTTTATTTTTCAATATCTGGGGATAATAATTATTATTCTAGATTTTCTTTTGATGATAAGGGTTATATTTCGTTTGGTATAATTGGTTTATTGTATGTTGCTGCTTTTGGTGGTAGTCTTTTGTCTTGGTTAATTTTTCCTATTCCTCATATGATTGCTTTACCTTATTAATGAAAGTTTTTAACTATTACAGTTGTTGTTTTACGTGCTTATTTGGGTTATCTTATTTTTAAGTTTGATTTTTCTCATAATTTGTTTTCCTTAAGTAGGCTGGCATTCTTTTGTTAGATTAGCTGGTTCAATGTGGTTTATACCTTTCTTTCAACTAAGTTTGTTAGATATATGCCTTTAAATTTTGGTTATTATTCATTGAAATCATTTGATTACGGTTGGGGTGAATTATTTGGTGGCCAAGGTTTATATAGATTATTTAATTATTTAGTTGGATATATTAAGGGTTGATATGATTCTAATTTCAAGATTTATCTTCTAACTTTCATTTTTTGAATATTTATTTTTGTGATACTGTTTTCCGTGTACTTAAATAGCTTATAATTAGAGTGTGACACTGAAGATGTTAAGGAAGTATTTTTACTTTTGGGTATTTATAAATATAGATATATTATTTTTACAGTGAAAATTTAATGTTTTATTTAAACTATAAAAATTTTAGAAATGTTAACAGAGTTTAACTGCTAATATAAAAAGTTAGCAGCTTTCATATTGGCTTTACATTTACTTAATTGGAACTTTATAGTTCAATTATATTATTAACACTAATATGACTCTTTTTGGCTTCAGTTAATAAGAATAAAGGTATTTTATTTACCAACCTTCCATGTCGAAACTGACTGCAATATTTCGCTTCTTATTCTATTTAAGGTTGATTGATTATATCAATACTTTTTGAATGCTACCCAAATGTTATAGTTAACTACAACCTTTTATTCTCCTCATTGTAAGGCTCCTTGATTTCATTCATGGTATAGTCCACCTAATAGGACTAGAATAAAAAATATTGTTGATAATGTTCAGAGTATAATGTTTGAGTTTTTGAAAATAATTACGATTGGAAGTATTGGTGCAATAGGAAAAATCGTAGGAAGAATGGTATTTGTGCTGATCTTTTTGAATCAAACCCACATTCAAACAGGGATCTTTTTTCTTGATCATTGTTTAATTTCTTTGATAATGTTATTGCAAGAATTATAACAATTATTGGCATAATAAGTGTAATAAAAACTCTTGTAGATAGAATTAGGATTGTTTTTCTTGATTTATATCAAGCTTTCTGATTGGAAGTCAAATGTACCATTTATAAGAGAAAAACAATTATCTACCTCATCAATAAATAGAGATGTATAGGAATAATCATACTACATCTACAAAGTGTCAGTATCATGCTGCTGCTTCAAATCCAAAGTGTTATCTTGGTGAGAATTGATTTATTGAGTGTCGAAGTAGACATGTTGTTAAGAAGATTGTTCCAATAATTACGTGGAGACCATGGAACCCTGGTGCAGCAAAGAATGTTGATCCATTAACTGCGTCTGTAATAGTGAAAGGTGCTTCTCAATATTCACATGTTTGAAGTATTGTGAAATATAACCCTAATAATATTGTAAAAAATAATCCTTGTAATGCTTGAGTATGATAAGATTCTATTAAACTATGATGTGCTCAAGTTACGGTTACTCCTGTGGCTAAAAGAATAGCTGTATTAAGTAATGGAATTTGTATAGGATTAAAAGGTTGAATTCCTATTGGAGTCATAATATTTCTAGTTCAATTGTTGGTGCTAGTCATCTTCTAAAGAAGGCTCAGAAGAATGAAATGAAGAATAATACTTCTGATGCAACAAATAGAATTATTCCTCATAGTAATCCAATTGATACAAACCCTGTATGTAGTCCTTGATATGTCCCTTCCCATAGTACATCTCATCATCATTGAATTATAGTTAGAAAGGTAATTCCGAATCCAATTATAAATAAGTTAATGTTAAATAGGTGGAATCATTTTGCTAATTCTGATACTAGGACTATTGCTCCAATTGTTAGTGGTCAAGGTCTATAGTCTACTAAGTGGAATGGATGATTTGAGTGAGTTGTTAACATAGGTTTAATATACTTCTCTAGAATATAAAGTTCTTAAAATTGAAAAAAACATAAGCTTGAATTATTGCCACTGCTGATTCTAGAATTAATAGAAGTATTTGTCCAATAATTAGTAGTGAGATTAAGTTTATTGCTATAGATAGTCCTGTGTTTCCTAATAAGGCTAATAGTAAATGTCCTGCAATTATATTTGCTGCTAGTCACACAACTAGTCTACCTGGTTGAATGACATTTCTAATTGTTTAAATTAATACTATAAATGATATTAATGCAGGTAGCGTTCCTTGTGGAACAAGGTGTGTAAATAAATGATTAGTACGATTAATTCATCCAAATAATATGAATTTTAATCATATAGGTAGGGCGATTGCAAATGATAATGCTAAATGTCTTGTTCTGGTAAAGATGTAAGGGAATAATCCTATTAAATTATTAAATAGTATTATAATAAAAATTGAGATAAAGAAGAAATTGTTGTTCCGTTAAATGATTTTAGTCAGAGTAGTGTTTTGAATTCGTTGTGTAAGGTTAAGTTTAATTTATTTCAGATAATATTAATTCGTGATGGTGTAACTCAGAACATTGATGGGATTAATAATAGTCCTTAAAATGTTCTAGTTCAATTTAATGGTAAATTGAAGATGTTAGTTGATGGATCAAATGTTGAGAATAAGTTTGTTATCATTTTCAATTTAAGTTTTTTATCTCAAATGTTCTTTTTTCTGCTCTTTTAATAAGGTTAGGTTTAAATGAGAAAAAGTTTATTTGATTAAGTAGGATTAGGCTAGCGGAAAATATAATGAATAGGGAGATTCAAATGAGAGGAGATATTTGAGGGATTTAGATTTGATTTCCCCATCAGAAGTAGTCAATTATTTACAATTGTTTGGTTTAAGAGACCATTACTCACTTTCAGTCATCTGATATTACAAGGTGTACTAATTGTTTAGTTATTTTAGATTGACACTCTAATGTTATATATTTTAATTAACTCCTTTGATTATCTTAGATAATCACTTGGTAAATTTACTGAAGTTCTTTGAATTACAATTGGTATAAATCTGTGGTTTGCTCCACAGATTTCTGAGCATTGCCCAAAGAATTATCCAGGTCAGTTTATTGTAAATGTTCCTTGATTTAGTCGACCTGGTGTTGCACCAATTTTAACTCCTAATGCAGGAACTGCTCATGAGTGGAGAACATCTGACGCTCTTGTTAATACTTTTACTTCTGTATTTATTGGGAGAATGGTTCGGTTATCTACGTCTAGAAGTCGAAATCCATCATTTTCTATATCTTGTTCTGGTGTTATATAAGTGTCAAATTCTACGTCTATAAAGTCTGAATATTCGTATCTTCAGTCGTCCAATGGTTTTGATTGTAATTATTGCGTCTACTGAATCATCAAGTAAGTATAATAGTCATAATGATGGTAAAGCAATAAAAATTAGGGTAATTGCTGGTAATGCTGATCATATTGTTTCAATTAAATGTCCATGAAGTATGTTTCGGTTTGTATAGGCAATAAATAATATATAACTTAGGGCATAACATACAATTACTGTCATTAATAATAATACGACTGTAGTATGATCATGAAAGAATGATAGTTGCTCCATTAATGGTGAAGCTCCATCTTGAAGGGATAAATTTGATCATTTTGCCATTTGAATATTTTTCTAATAAAAGGTCAATCCTTTATTTGTAGAGCTTAAATCTACTGCACTAATCTGCCATATTAGAATCTAGAGATTAATGGTAATTCTGAGTAACTGTGTTCTGCAGGTGGGTTATTTTGTAGTCATTCTGTTGATCTTCTTATATTAGATCTAAATATAATTGGTCAATTTGTAACCATTCTTTCTCATATAATTACAATGAATATGATAATTCCTACAATAGAAATTGTAGATCCAATTCTTGATACTACATTTCATGATGTATATGCGTCTGGGTAGTCTGAATATCGTCGTGGTATTCCTGCTAACCCTAAGAAGTGTTGAGGGAACCATGTTAAGTTTACTCCAATAAATATAATTGTAAATTGGATTTTTAATCATTTGTTGTGTATGGTTAATCCTGTGAATAGCGGGTATCATTGAATAACACCTCCTATAATTGCGAATACTGCTCCTACAGATAATACATAATGGAAGTGGGCTACTACTTAATATGTATCATGTTATACAATATCAAGTGATGGTATTGCTAATACTAATCATGTTAATCTACCAATTGTGAAAGGAAAATAAATCCTAAAGCTCATAATAATGGTGGATTGTACTTGAATTTAGTTAATTATAGTGTAGCTAGTCATCCTGTAGGTACAGCAATAATTATTGTTGCTGATGTGAAGTATGCCCATGTGTCAACATCCATTTCCACTGAAAATATATGATGTGCTCATTCAGTAAATCCTATTAATCCAATTGATAACAAGGCGTAAATTATACATAATGTTCCAAATGATTCAATTTTTCCTCTTTCTTGACATACAATGTGTGATATAATACCAAATCCGTGTAGAATTAGAATGTAAACTTCTGGGTGCCCAAAGAATCACAATAGGTGTTGGTATAGAATTGGGTCCCTTCCTCACACAGAGTCAAAGAATGATGTATTTAAATTTCCTCCTGCTAAAACTGGAAGTGAAAGAAGGAGAAGAAGGACTGTAAGAGCTACAGATCAAACAAATAAAGGTATTTGATCTAAAGTTATACTTTCTGATCGTATATTAATTGCTGTTGTAATGAAGTTTACTGTGCCAAGAATAGATGATACACCTGCTAAGTGGAGTGAGAAAATAGCTAGATCTACAGAAGACCCCTGTGTGCAATAGCTCCTGCTAGAGGGGGGGGGTAAACTGTTCATCCTGTACCAGCACCATTATCTATTATAGAAGATGTAAGAAGAAGGGTTAATGAAGGTGGTAGTAATCAAAAACCTATATTATTTATTCGTAGGAATGCTATATCTGGTGCACCAATTATTAATGGTACAAGTCAATTACCAAATCCACCAATTATAATAGGTATTACTATAAAGAAAATTATTACAAATGCGTGGGCTGTAATTATAAAATTATGAATCTGGTCATCTCCAATTAGAGATCCTGGTTGACCAAGTTCAGCACAAATAAGTATTCTTACTAATGGTACACTGTAAATCTACTTATGAGATGTTTTCTCTCTTACCATATTTTGGTCATATATTCAGTTATGATTGTAGACTGCAATTTTAGAGGTGTAAAATTTTACTAAGGCCTAAAAGATTGTTCTTTTAATTATAACTTTGAAGGTCATTAGTTTAATTAACTTAAGTCCTTAGTATAATGAGATTAAGGTTGATGTTGAAATCAACCCTATTGTTGAAATTATTACTGTTATAGGAAGAATAATTCTTGATTTTTGAGATTTTATCTTTATAGATCATGAGTTTTCTGTGTATGACAGAATTAAGGCTTTGAATCCAGTATGTATGTACTCATAAAGTGTAATTGTAGTTAATACAACTATAATAGTTATATTAGTTGTTATGTTGTTTTCTGTCAACGATTGTATTACAATTCATTTTGGTAGATATCAAAGAAATGGTGGTAAACCACCTAGAGATAGGAGAGATAAGAATATTATGAATTTAATTTCAGTTTTTATATTTCTGGCTGAATAAATTTGGTTCATGAAAAATAGGTTTATTTGCTTAAATAATAAAACCATGATTATTCTTAGTAGTGAATAAACAATAAAATATTGTTCTCAGATGTTTTCTCTGACTGTTAGGGATCTAATTATTCACCCTAAATGACTAATTGAAGAATATGCTAGAAGTTGGTGTAGAGATGTTTGATTTAAACATCCTATTGCTCCAATAATGATTATTAAAATGATAATTGTTCGAATGAAAGTTCTTAGTTGAATACAATATGATGATACCATTATTGGAGCAATTTTTTGTCATGTTATTAATGTTAGACAGTTATTTTATCTCAAAGCTCCTATTACTTCTGGAAATCAAAAATTAATAGGTGCAGCACCAATCTTTAATAATAATCCAGATCTGATTATTATTGATGGAATAAATTCTGTTTCTCATCCTATTGAATAATTTATTTGAATCAACAAAATTAAAAATAATAGTATTGTCAATGCTATTGCTCGGACAATAAAATATTTAATTGATGGCTCATTTATTACTATATTTTTATTTCTAGTTAGGAGCGGAATAAATTAAAGTAAGTTGATCTCAAGTCCTATTCAAACTCCAAATCAGGAATTTGATGAAATCAACAGCATCGTTCCTATCGTTAATGTAGATAGGAAGAGAAGTTTGTAGAGTTGTTGGTCATTAAAAAGGAGAGGATTGGTACCTCTATAAATGGGGTATGAACCCATTAGCTTGTTTAGATTACCTTTTTACATTAAGGTGTATGATGCACTATAGTTATTGATACTAAAGGAGGTAATTTAATTCTATCTTATGTAATTTGTTTAATGAAGGTAATTTTAATTTACTTAAATTACACTATCAAGGTAACCCTTTAATCAGGCACTTCATTTATTTAATATACAAATTAAAAGTATTTTTTTGAAATTTGGTTATGTATTATTTTGGTTATTTTGAATTAATTTATCTCCATTCGGTTAATTTTTTATGTATATGTATATAATACATAATTTATATTAATGTATTACATTAAATTAAATTTAAATACTTTTAAGTTATTTCATTATTATTAAGTGATTATTTTAAAACATTTATTTACCGAGGATTATAGCTACTTATGTTTTTAGCTTAAAATAGGTTATTATATTATAATAGATATAATAATATGTAAGTTAAGATTAAATATTGTTATAATTGGATATAATAAATAAAATTAATAACTTTAAATATAAAGTATTATATTAATATAAATATATATTTTAATTATATTAATATAATTAATAAAGTTTCTATAATTATATTATTTAATTACTAAATATTTAAGTTAACTTCATATAAAGTTTAAATTATATTAATAACGTATTACATTAATTTACATAATTGTATAAAATGTATTTATTATATTATTTAATCTTTCTTTATTATTAGTGAAAAGAAAGATTAAATAAGAAAGAGTATAATACATTTATTGGTATACACATTACATATTAATCTTTATTTATATACAATAGAGAAGTTGTTGTTGTCATACGGGGCTGCGGTTCTTTTTTTTGTTAGTGTTTGTGGTGTTTTCTTTTTTTCCTTTAAATATTTGAATCTTTTATTTTTTTCTTAGTTTGATTAATTTTTAAATTTCTTATTTTTTGTTCTTAAAAGTTTTATTCTTGCTAGTTTATTCACTTTTTCTTTGTATTATATGTAAGATTTGTTACATGTCGTACTTTATATCGGAAGTCGTCAGGAAAGTTACCGTACTATTAAGAAAGCTATGTCGAGTGTTGTAGAAGACAGTGTAAAGCAATACTTTAAAAAATATATAAAAAAGAAACAGGATACATTAATGAGTGGTGTCACCTACCGTCATTGTCACTACTACAGATCATGCCCTCTGTAGATACAGATACTAACCTATGCAAGTGGCGTCCACAAAAAAAAAGCACAAACACAGGGTCAAGTTAGAGATGACAACATAGCAGCCTCCGCCCAAAGAAGATTCGACAACCGACGAGCTGCCTTCTGTGGTGGGGACACAACATAAGCAAATGACAGGTTGGTGGAAACATCCGTTAGGGACTCTTATTGAATCTCTACAGATCTCTCCAGCTTCCAGATCTGACTTCCTATGTGACAACGTATATTTTATTTATGGCATCCCTGGTAGGAATCGTTTATTTAAAGAAGAGGCTAAGATCCATTAACAAGAACAGTGAACTGGGTGCGATGTGAAAATCATAGTTAGAACAGTGAACTGTAGTGATTCACATAAAACGCCTGAATCAAGAGTGTATGAACAGTGAAAGAGATAAAAATCGACACTGTGTGAACAGTGAAATTATATTCTGTTTGAACTGTTAGGCAGCAAAATTTATAAATGCCACTAATTAACCCGCATCGCGTAGTTGAAAGTGAAAAGGCGAAAACTCAAATTGAAGTGTAAAGTTATAAATGTGTACGTGGTCCTAACGGATTACATTTCATTTCACCACAATGAGAAACCACGTTTCAGGGAGCAGTGAGCAGAGCAGCATACAGCAGGCGAGGCGAATGACTTGGAAGCAACACCTGTCGCCTTCATCAACTGCAGTCGATCGTCAGAGAGGGGTAGCGACAGGCGTCTGTGGTCGACTACGGCAGCCGAAGGCACCCAACACAACACAGATAATACTGCGAGCAGCAGCATTGCGCCGAAGGAGAAGATAGTGTGTACACTAATCACTTTACAGCTAGCGAGAGGAAGCTATTATTAACAACCATAGGGAGTTTTAAGAATATTGTTAAATTGTTTTGTAATGATTTCTTTAATAACAAAATGTTGGGTAAATATGAAACGTGCTACAATCTTAGATGTAGAGAGGAAGTGGAGCCACAGGGTAATAAAATTGAAGAGGCAACCCAATTACAGGACATGCGAGATAAAATTATTAATATAAGTAAAGAGGAAAGTGTAGAAAATCAAATGAGTGATAGCTATTTACAACAACAATCTGAACTAGAAACTGTTATTTTTCCAAGAAAACACTATTTCAGATAGTAGCAATAATGAAATTGGAGAGGTGGTTTCTGAGTTAGATGACATGAAAGTTAACAAGTTAAACAAGGTGAATGGTGATGTCAGAGGTGATGACTCTGACACCATCATTGCAAATGAATCAACAAGTACAACAAGTACCTTAAGCCATAGAACAGCATCAGCTGACACATTGCCTACACAAGATAATAATGAAAGTGTGGTTGAAATGTTAATGGAATTAGTATCTGGACAAAAACAAATAGTAAAACATTCAAATGAATTTAAATAAAGGGCAAAAATTACTTGCTGATAAAACAGAAGCAAGAAACGATGAGATAGCTAAAAGTAATCCTAGGTTTAAACATTTAGAGACCAGAGTAGATTATCATGAAACTAGAATATGGGCTTGTGAAAAAAGAATTGAGCATGAGAGTAAAGAATTGGGTCAAACATTAGATAAGTCTAAGCAAGAGGTTAATCACAAGATTGATGATGAAGAAGAGAAAATAAATGATATCATACATGCTCATGATAGTTTTGTATTGTGAGTTACGGGTGGAGTCATTAAATTAGGTAATGATCTGTGTAAAATAAACAAAACTTGCAAAGATACCCATGAAAGGCAAAACACACAGGTCGTAGGACAAATATGCTGTCCTTGGCCATAAATTATCATCAATAGAATCTCTTTCTAATAGTAATACAAATACGATTCAGGGTGGTTTGAGAGAAATAGAGCAGAAGGTAAACACACCTCAACTAAGTGATATGAGTAAAAACATAGGTAATGTGGAAGTTGCGTTAAAACAGAAACTCGAAACGTCGATTGAACTGGAAAAAGGTAACGGTGTTCTTCATATTAATTAAGTATTCAGTAATGATAATGCTTACAAATTTCATAACTTTTCTAGCAAAGTTAGCATACATCACGTTGCTTTCATTCGTCAGTTTCAGGGTATTATATCTGCCAAGTGGACAGAAAGGTAGAAAATTAAATTTATAGCCAGTCGTTTTGAAGTGGACGCAATATCGTGGGGAACAGGAGCCAGTAACATAGTAACACTTGTAAAACATACCAAGAATTTAATAGAGCATTCTTAAACCAACACTCACTGGTCCACAAGTATACGAAAGTGTAAAAAAAAAAAAAAAAAAAAAAAAAACAGAAATAATTGAAGCTAGGACCTTTGAAAACAGTGGCTGCAATAGTTATAAGGAGTTCTTTCAGTACTACTGAGAAAGAACCAGTATCTAACTGTTGGTTTACGTGAATTGATTTAGTAGAAACAAAATTTCGTAAGTTTCCAGTGACTGTACAAGAGAAACTAATTCATGTCAACAAGAGTGAGGTTAACAACCTCCTGTGTATATTAGAACAGCTGGACGCACTTTCAGGCAACCGACAAGTGCCGGAAGGCTGGAGTAAAATCAGGTGGTATACAGACGGCAGCATCCACCATGACTCATACAGGAATAGCATGTCAAGAAACCTCAAGGGGCAAAAGCGTTCCCTGCATTACTAGATAGCTGAATCAAGTTAACTAACACTTCCGTTCTTTTAACACTGTTAGTTCTTACCTTTTCATCATTCTGGACTAAAATCTGTCATCTATCCTTCTTCGCTATTCAAAAGAAAAGAAAGAGACAAAAATGGATCAGTGGAAATAAAAGATGTACTAATTGAATAGTTATGCAACCGACAATAGACTATACTTATGTATCAGAAAAGATAACATGCAGTATAAAGTTTGCAAAACAAGTAGAGAACCTAGGCTATAAGACCTAAAATCATCATCAATACAGGCAGCTGAACACCCTATAAATTATATACAGCAACTTTTTATACATGTTATGAAAGACAAATAAAATAAGCATGCAGAGAAAACAGTCTTTTACATATCTTTATTTAGCTAGCTTGCAGCTGACGCAGAGAAAGAGGACAGCGTCAAACCAAGTAAGTGGGCACAGTTAGAACAAACGGTATGTAATGGTCCTGAGACAATTAGATTAAACTTTATTAGCAACAGTTTGTAGATGGTCTGCGAGAGGCTACACGCAGTGACGTCTCATCCACAACACATATAGAGGGTGTTAGAAAAAGGTACAGCCAAACTTTCAGGAGACATTCCTCACAAACAAATAAAGAAAAGATGTTATGTGGACATGTGTCCGGAAGCGCTTAATTTTGATGTTAGAGCTCATTTTAGTTTCGTCGGTATGTACTGTACTTCCTTGATTCACCGCCAGTTGGCCCAATTGAAGGAAGGTAATGTTGACTTCGGTGCTTGTGTTGACATGCGAGTCATTGCTCTACAGTAGTAGCATCAATCACATCAATACGTAGCATCAACAGGTTAGTGTTCATCACGACCGTGGTTTTGCAGTCAGTGCAATGTCTACAAATGCGGAGTTGGCCCATTTGATGTATGGATTAGCACGGGGCAATAGCCATGGTGCGGTACGTTTGTATCGAGACACATTTCCAGAACAAAGGTGTCCCGACAGGAAGACGTTCGAAGCAATTGATCGGCGTCTTAGGAAGCACGGAACATTCCAGCCTATGACTCGCGACTGGGGAAGACCTAGAACGACGAGGACACCTGCAATGGCGAGGCAATTCTTCGTGCATTTGACGATAACCCTAATATCAGCGACAGAGAAGTTGCTGCTGTACAAGGTAACATTGACCACGTCACTGTATGGAGAACGCTACGGGACAACCAGTTGTTTCCGTACCATGTACAGCATGTGCAGGCACTATCAGCAGCTGATTGGCCTCCATGGGTACACTTCTGCGAATGGTTCATCCAACAATGTGTCAATCCTCATTTCAGTGCAAATGTTCTCTTCACGGATGAGGCTTCTTTCCAAACTGTAAATTTTCACAATAAACATGTGTGGGCTGATGAGAATCCGCACGCAATTGTGCAATCACGTCATCAACACAGATTTTCTGTGAACGTTTGGGCAGGCATTGTTGGTGATGTCTTGATTGGGCCCCATGTTCTTCTACCTACGCTCAATGGAGCACGTTATCATGATTTCATATGGGATACTCTACCTGTGCTGCTAGAACATGAGCCTTTACAAGTACGACACAACATGTGGTTCATGCACGATGGAGCTCCTGCACATTTCAGTCGAAGTGTTCGTATGCTTCTCAACAACAGATTTGGTGACTGATGGATTGGTAGAGGCGGACCAATTCCATGGCCTTCACGCGCTCCTGACCTCAACCCTCTTGACTTTCATTTATGGGGGCATTTGAAAGCTCTTGTCTACGCAACCCCGGTACCAAATGTAGAGACTCTTCGTGCTCGTATTGTGGATGGCTGTGATACAATACGCCATTCTCCTGGGCTGCATCAGCGCATCTGGGATTCCATGTGACGGAGGGTGGATGCATGTATCCTCGCTAACGGAGGACGTTTTGAACATTTCCTGTAACAAAGTGTTTGAAGTCATGCTGGTACATTCTGTTGCTGTGTGTTTCCATTCCATGATTAATGTGATTTGAAGAGAAATAATAAAATGAGCTCTAACATGGAAAGTAAGTGTTTCTGGACGCATGTCCACATAACATATTTTCTTTCTTTGTGTGTGAGGAATGTTTCCTGAAAGTTTCGCCATACCTTTTTGTAGCACCCTGTATATTTAGGCTAGGACGAGTCCAGCCACAGTTAAAATGATGATGAAAGAGTTTTGGATCGACCACAGATGTCGAAAATTCGTATATGATGATAGGGAATAGGAAAGTATCAGGCGACGTTTGAGTCGGCCACATATTTAGGGATTAGTAAGTGAGGTTTCTCCACTAACGCATTATTAACAATTGTATCACGATGCAGAAATGTTACCCACACAGATAATGAACACAAGACATGAATCTCACATAGCACTCAGACAATAATAAGTAGTGAGGTACAAATGCACAAAACACATGAGATATGTTTGTTATATTCATAGTGTTTACATGTTTGAGCAGCAAAGTCCGTAATACGCTACAGGCGAATTAAACCAACCGGATTTCTTTCACTGTTTTTCTCTGTCACCGTTTGTGTGGTATCTTTCAGTTCTCTCAAAAGACCTGTGAATCAGGTTTGAATGCTTAGTTAAGTTATCGAATGAAGTAAAAATAAAACCTGAAGTATAAAATGAGTGCTATTCTCATACCATTTCCATTTTAAATACGTAGACGTAAGATAGTGGTGCGTTGTGCGTCGTTATTAACTTGAATGAAAGTGAGCGCTCACTGAGATGAGTCATGCCTGATGCTTAACGGCAAAATATTCGAGAGTGCACTGACCGATGAGTCAAGATTCGGAATACTAGCTGTGCGAGGAGACAGTTCAAATGAAAGCCCTGTAGTCGCCATAGCAGTAGAAAAGGCTTTGTAAATATTATTATATTAGATTTAGTGAAATGATTTAAATGCTGTAAAACTATGTAACATCTATGTATGAATTTTATATAAGGACACTTACATGCTGATATAATTTAAAGTATTTATGAATTAAGTGATAGTAAACAATATATATGGACGGCCTAGTGCTGGCATCAGTTCAGAAAAAAATGTGTATCCTACTCACATTTTGAAAAGAGTAAGGTTTTGTTCGCCTTGATTATAATTTAAACTCCACGTCGGAAACATTAGTTGAAAATACTTGGAATACGTTCGCTAAAATGTTCATAAAGTTCAGAACAAATACTAATATATTACTGAATGTATAAAAACATTCGCAGAGCTGGAAACAGTGTGTTTCATGAACGGCAGTTGTTTAGGACTACACACGAACAGAAACGGTTGATCGAGTAGCTGATTTGTATGTAACAGCCAGAAAGCTAGGTTGTGGTTGCCATACGTGAACAGTTTGATTATATACAGTTCTCAAACACTGCCGCAAATAAATTCATTCATACTTTCTTTCGTAATAACGAAGTTTAGTCTCACTAACGAAAAAATTATTGGTATGAATTCACACGACCAGTTTCGTAAGAATTTAGCAGACATATCAAATAGGAAATCGGCGACTTCGATTATAATGTCCACGTGAGAAGGTGGGACCTTTCCTTGACTTGACAATCAGCTATCTCATTCGCCTCTTCCTGGGTTCACCTCTCTTTTTCTCACACGATGCTGGACTTATCTTCTGCTGTGGCCAATTTCCTCCATTTTTAATTCGTTAGCAAAACTAGTAAACGCTATTGTGAAGAGTGAATTAAAGGAGTAAAGATTTGATGCTCAAGAGTCACACAAAGTAGAATTTGAACAGTCGGTATAAATTATATGAACATTAACTTAATGAGGGTAAAATGCAAAATGCAACTATATAATGAGGCTTTTTAATTTCAGGTGGGTTATGGAATTTAAGTGAGAAAACTAAATTAAGGTGAGGTTTATTTTTCTTACATAATTGGCTTCGTTTTTATACATTTCGCTAGGGAACTATATTTTAACTATACATTACTGTCAAGAATGCATTTACAGCATTTTGCATTGATTCATACTTCAAGTGAATCTGCTAGCGTTACCTCAAGATGTGGGAACGAAGCAAAAGAGACAAGAAGTATCAGAAAGATGAGTGACAACTCTGAAAAACTGTAGCTAATCGAAAAGATAAACAAAGGGCTTGCAAAAAAACTTTCAGTAACTTAGACTCTCGCCGGCCGAAGTGGCCGTGCGGTTAACGGCGCTGCAGTCTGGAACCGCAAGACCGCTACGGCCGCAGGTTCGAATCCTGCCTCGGGCATGGATGTTTGTGATGTCCTTAGGTTAGTTAGGTTTAACTAGTTCTAAGTTCTAGGGGACTAATGACCTCAGCAGTTGAGTCTCATAGTGCTCAGAGCCATTTGAACCATTTTTGAACTTAGACTCTCAGTGAAGAACGTAGTTGAAATGGAAGTGAGCATAGAACTAAGAGTGACGGACCAGGAAACAATATTTAACAATGCTTAACATTATAAACGTAAACACCACAAAACAGGAGGCATAATAGCCATCATAAAGTGGTTAGTGATAACCACAATGAAAACGCCACGACACTTAAAAAAATTGAGTTTGTGCAGATGACTTTTGGACACGTTAAACACTGAGAAAACTAATACGAACGAAATTTAGACAATTCAAGGATTAAAAAAAATACATCTGGTTATTAAACATAAGTTACCATAAAGAGGTCAGCTTGAACTTAACCCAGGCAACCTTCGGCTCCTACATAAAGCTTTCTAGAACACACATTGGGGAAAATTTAAAACCACATATCCGAAACGTAGAAACAACAGAAAAATTATAATTCGCATAGAATAAAATAAGGCCCTTCCAGGTTTTAAGTGTGTCTCAGTAATAATTGTGGGAATTTGACGAATGACTATTTAAGACACACCAAACTTCTTCAAGGACTATCTTCTTTTAAGATTCAGTGCAAGAGCATTTAAAAAGTAGTACACAATGTAAATAAGGTTAATTTCTTGTTAATAAATAAATACCGAAATGAGACTTTCGTTAAGACTATCTACACTAAAATATAAATTCCGTTTGCCTCTTACAAGTAGGCTTAAAATACCGTGGGCATGTACTGGTAATCTTGAACTCTGATGGACACAGTCAATTAATACCAAAAGAACGGTTGGTACTCAAAGCTAGACAGCATTACATCCAAATCGTATCTTTAAATCAAAGCCCCTCTTCAAGAAGAAGAGTTTTCACAAATCACGACCAGTACTTTAGGCACCGTAACCAAACGTTCTGACAGTTTTCTTTGAACTACACTCTTAGCTGTGCCGTAAAACCTGGCAGCTCAGTATTCACAAAACAGAGCGGAAATCAGAAACGTGCCGACGTCGAAGTCGCAAATCTACCACCATAGGAGAACGGGGAAGCAATAGTTCTTCAAATACGGTAGCACAGTTTCCACAACCATCAGTAACATGACGAACCGGAGCCCGGTACTCGGTGAGCGACCCTACTTACAATGCTGAAGAGTAAGCAAACACTGAGACGTAGGAGGAAGTGCACGTGCTGTTACATCAGCTCAGAGTGCGGGACGCTGACAGACCCATCGCTGGGAAACAAGTTACAGAGAGGCTCAGTCAGGGAGAAATATCGTTTGTACGACATGCACCACTGAGTTCTCACCCCCTTTTAAATGAACCAAAAGGGGAGGGGGGTGTCTAAGGTCATATTTAACTGATGAACGGTACGACGGTCAGCATCAAGGTTAACAGGATCAACCTTAAGCTGACTTAGGCAAGCTGTAATCTTTATTTTGATGGCTCTTCCCTGAACATGAAAGCTGATTAGGTAAACAACTCTCATGACGTCATATGGGCCGATAAAGCCGTTGAGGCTCTTGGCTAAAATTTTCTGACTTCTTTTCCAAAGAAACTTACGGCATCGACCTTTAACGAGACAGGGCATCTCTCCCAGCAATACCATGGGGTCTCCGTCTAGCACACAAGTCAAATATTGTTCTCTGTAGTCACTAATTTTCTTTAATAAGATTAGGAATAATATCCTTAGGAATAAGGTCATTTATCGAGCAAGATTAGACGTGGGTAAATTTATATGATAAGTAAACTTCAGCTTGTCGGGTGTTGTCCTATGGGCTTAATAAATGCAGAATTAAAGGAAATATTAAGCCACTTGATAAAATGATCCTACTTTGCCAGAGACTGAGCGCGACACACAGTAAGGGCCTATTTCAGATTACAATTGACCCTATCCACAAACGAAGACTGGAGTAATAAGCTGTGGTCGTGATATGAATCCTGAATTGTTGAAGCAAAATTTCGTAAATTCTAGTGACAAAAAATTTGGCCACCTTGGCACTTACCATATACTGTTGTGGCCCAAAACAGAGACTATACAGCAGTTCCGGTTTTCATTGCATTGCTAGGAACCAGCCAAACAAAACAAGCAAACTCATCATTCACAATAAATGTTTACCTATTACAACATTTTCTACGAGTAAGTGACACGAGATAGCCGACCAAAAGCTTATACAATGAATTCTCTGTACAGTAAGAAAGCACGAAATCTCAACGGGAATTTGAATTAGGCTTAGCTACCCTACAGTCCTAACACAGACTGACTATCTTCCTAAAGTCAGAGTTCTAACGCCCCCAAGTTAGATGAGTCTTAATATTCGTGATAGTTTTGTGTGTACTCAAATAACCACCATTGGACTGTTGACGAAAATATTTCAAGACAGCTGATGACAGTTACTTAGGGAGAAAAACCTTTAACTTACCATCATTGTGGGTAAGGTAAAACTAAAGACTTTTATTACTGGAATAATAGCGTAACCACCTCACCTATATTAAGTTGCTGTTTGACGTAACTTAACTGAACATCTGTCTTTCCTTCAAGGCAGTAAAAAACGATGGTATTTCACTTAGGACTGTAGGAATAAGCATTGGTTCTTTCTTGACTAGCGGTTGTTCAGCTACTTTTAGCTCACACTGAGACATGCGACTAAGAGCATCACAAATTTCGTTATCGGGACTACTAATCTTAAATTTGAAACACAGAACAAAAGTCCTGACAGTCCAGCTGGAAACCCTACCCTTTTTATGAGGCCTGGTCAATACCCATCTCATCGCCCAATTATCAGTTTCTCGTTGGAATAACTCATACTAGAAACAGAATTTAAATTTCTCAAGACCGAACAAGCTACTCAGTGCTTTCAATGTGTACAATGAACATTTAATTTCAGCAGACGGTAGGGCCGCTGACATACAGGCAACTCACTTTCATTCACCGATCTCGACGTAATATCGTGGCTATCCTAGAACTAGATGCGTCAATCTGAAGAACAAATTCACTCTTAAATTAGCAACAGCCAAGACTTAAAGCCTTTCTCAAGCCATTAACAGGAGTTAGCTGTGTATCATTCCACTGGAACTTTTTAGCTTTCCGATGGAATTCATTTTAAGGTGTAGCCTGTTGGGCAAGATTTTAACTTTTTTTTAAAATTCATCATGCATATAGATCTGTCCATACTTTTCCTGTCCTTAGATGGATAAAAATGATAGATACGTTTAGCGGAATCCTTATTAAACTGAGAGAATGTGTCCCATAAAACAGATTTCCTAACTAGCCAAATTATCCATAGACGATTTTACAGTTTATGCAGCTTCATGTAAGTGGCACAAAGCATGGCCCAGATGATCTAAATTATCAGAAAATTATTTACTATAAACGGCAATATTCTATAGATAATTCAACTAAAAATCCAGTAAAGGCGACAATGCAGCCACCCTGCTGGACAAAAAGTGGGTGACAAGGCTATATGCGAACAGGTTCTAGTCCGTATAAATTGTGGTAAGAGGCTTACACTCTTTGATCAGTAAGACGTGATGATGGGCCTCATTAAAATGAAGACTCGAAAAAACAGTGCTCCTGAAAACCAAGTGAAACAATTATAGAGATTGGATAAGCGGGACGATAGTACTGAGGGAACGGATGTTGTGCACCATTTTCGATATCAAAATAAAATGTAAATTACTTAAATTTTCATTTAAGACCTTTGCCTATTGTTCTAACAAGTTCCTTATAATCCACCTAAATTTATGCCACCCACTCCTACCTCTCCCTCTAATCCTGCACCTGCACCACCCCTCTGGAAACTTCCAAACTTCCTCCCTCCAACTCGCCGATGAAAACATACTTCCAAGCCTAAGTTATTTGAATAGCTCCCCATTCTATCAGTTTTACTGCTAATAATAAAATCAATAAATTAATTAATCCCTCCCATTAGGGTAAATCCCTCAGATCCCCTCTCGTTCTCTGCCTGGGAACTGATAAGCAAAGAACTCAGTGTGTGGAGAAAGATCGCATGACATGAAATTCAGTTACATAACTAAGGATATAATGATTATTTATAAAATTTAATTAGGAGGCGTTAAATCTCCTTATTTGGGGGAAAAAGGCTACATCTAGCAAATGCATGTCCTATGTACATACCTTAACTGCTGCAGAATGGTGATGTTGCCTGTTGGAGAATTTTCGAGTGTATGCTCACCTTGACATGCAAGGATCGACTGAGCAAAAGCACAATACCACCACCAAGGACATTTCACTCCCACCCCTCACTCCCTCACCCTCCCAGAAAAAAACTGGTGGGAAGGAGACTCACTGTGTGCTGGAGAGGCAGGATGACACGAGATTCAAATCAATGTCAAGAATACATTTAACATATTCCTTATTATCAGTTTGCGGGAGATAGGATTCCCCACTTAGTAAGAGTTATGTTTTCACCTCACACTCACGTTTCTCGTGACACAAATAACTTTAAGCAGCGACGAATGGATTGAAGTGCGGTATAGCATCCGCTGTTTGGGGTCTCCCGCAGATGTGTCTATCGTCCAGGCTCCACCATGGCGGTCAAAAACCACCCAATGTACGAATTACAGATCGCAATACTAAATAACACTGACCGTGAACCGGATATCAGCCTCTGTTGATCTAGCAGCCCCAAACAATGCATCACGTGGTGACATTCTGTTGATCGGGATATTCCAAAAATGCGTCTTTCTCAAGAGTCTACTTCCTGTGTGTGTGTGTGTGTGTGTATGTGTGTGTGAAGAAACGTCTCTAAAAAGGCAGAGCTGGCACAATTTCGACGGCTAAAACAGCGTGTAACAGTCCATTTGCACTACCCTATCAAATTAATTAGTCAACAATTTACAGGAGTGAACTAGATCACTTAAAATACTCACCTCCCCTTAACATGGACAAATGCAATGTATTGCGAACACATAGAAATAAGGATCCTCTATTGTATGATTATATGGTAGCGGAACAAACACTGCTAAAAGTTACTTCTGTAAAATATCTGGGAGTATGCGTGCGAAACGATTTGAAGTGGAATAATCAGCCGGTCGGAGTGGCCGTGCGGTTATAGGCGCTGCAGTCTGGAGCCGGGCGGCCGCTACGGTCGCAGGTTCGAATCCTGCCTCGGGCATGGATGTGTGTGATGTCCTTAGGTTAGTTAGGTTTAATTAGTTCTAAGTTCTAGGCGACTGATGACATCAGAAGTTACATCGCATAGTGCTCAGAGCCATTTGAACCATTTGGAATGATCATATAAAATTAATTGTTGGTAAGACGGGTACCAGGTTGAGATTCATGGGGAGAGTCCCTAGAAAATGTAGTCCATCAACAAAGGAGGTGGCTTACAAAACACTTGTTCGACCTATACTTGAGTATTGCTCATCAGTGTGGGATCCGTACCAGATAGGGTTGACGGAGGAGATAGAGAATATCCAAAGAAGAGCGGCGCGTTTCGTCACAGGGTTATTTGGTAAGCGTGATAGCGTTAGGGAGATGTTTATCAAACTCAAGTGGCAGACTCTGCAAGAGAGGCGCTCTGCATCGCGGTGTAGCTTGCTGTCCAGGTTTCGAGAGGGTGCGTTTCTGGATGAGGTATCGAATATATTGCTTCCCCCTACTTATACCTCCCGAGGAGATCACGAATGTAAAATCAGAGAGATTCGAGCGCGCACGGAGGCTTTCCGGCAGTCATTCTTCCCGCGAAACATACGCAACTGGAACAGGAAAGGGAGGTAATGACAGTGGCACGTAAAGTGCCCTCCGCCACACACCGTTGGGTGGCTTACGGAGTATAAATGTAGATGTAGCTGGAGATGTAGACAATGATCCTTCTTCGTAATTAAATATCTTTTCTACGTTGACTATCATATGAAAAAGTTATGCAAATCAAGTAATGAAATTTCCACCACAAATTGATCGTACCGCTAAATATATCTGAGGTGTTGTATGTGCCAACGTTTGACATCACGACGCCTTCCTCCTCCATAACATTCCCGCTAAACATATGTAGTGAAAAAACCCTACCGATCACACAAACTCTCTATTGTGAGTAGCGCACAGTCCACTGACTGTCGGAAGACGTGGTCGCCCCATCCACTGCCAGCAAGGACATTGCTCTGTCTCGTGCACACCGGTCTGGAGAGTCTCGCACACATATCAGCTGTGCTAGCAGCTACATTCCCATCCCCCGCCATCTACACATCTGCCGTACCACACCTTTAGGGACCAGAGAGAGTATCACCAAACAGGCAACTGATCAATTTACATTGGGAAAATAATCATGCACCAGAAGCACCCGCCATAGTGAATCTTGTCACAGAAAATACACGTCCACTTCTGTCGCAACCCACCCAGCACACTGGTCACTTTGCTGGCCCCCACAGCGTGGGAATGAGCAGACTGGTCGGTGCCTTCTTTGTACCTAACTGCCCATCACAGGCTGCGCTACTCCGTGGCTTATGGTCGCTGACTCGTCACAACCACTCCTGCCACCAGCCGCATCACACGCTCAGTCAGGAGAGACGCACTCATACAAATTGGCTATGCTGGCACCTTCACGCCCATCCCCTGGCATCCACATGCCTGCCGTGTCAGACTATCAGAGACCAGAGAGACTATCACCAAACAGTCAACCGATTAATTTACTTGGGGAGGATTAATCGTTCAGCACAAACACCACTCTTAGTGAATCTCATAACACATCACACACACGTCCGCTTCTCTCGCCACTTGTCCAGCGCAGTGGTCACTTCGCTAGCCCCCACTGCCGTGGCCAAGAACAGAGTCATCGGCACATTCTCTGTACCTAACCACCCGTCACAAACCGAGTTAATCGGCGACTTGCGGTCGCCAGCAGCGGTGCACTGCAAGACAAACAGCTGCAACTAGGACGTATACCGTAGTTCCATCAACGAAAAAGATCTCCCCCCCCCACCGCCCTCCCCCCCCCCCCTCACACACACTTTAAAAGTTACTCTTTACACAATCCGAGACAGAGATGGTGTTGACCATACACCTCGAATTCTCAAGAAAAATGTAGATTTCTTTTTTTCATACGAGTTTTAAAGATACAAAAAATCGAGGCTCACCAACGATTTCACACCACTGAAGTGTGGTTACTTTTTGTGAAAATCGACATAGGCTATATTTCCATAAAGTATTCTCTCTTCAGGTAGAAAAATCGGTTCTTATCAGCTTAACAACTGTTACGTGTTCCATGAAAAAACTAGAATATTAAACTCATTTGTGGCTCATGATGGAGCGCTAAGACTAACCAATGCTACACGATGTTTCGAAACTTTCAGACTCTCTTAAAGTAACCATACGGCGTCTCGTAATGTAACAGCACAGTGAAGTTGTAAATGTGAGATTTATACTATGCATCAGCTTATACATTAGATATATTGGTGATCGATATATAGGAGATCTCCCTCTCTAGACGTGAGGTTGAATGTTATCGGCATAACCAGAAAACGCCTGATCACCATTCCAACTGCCGAATCATATCCGTTGTACCGCAGTCCTCACTTCCTACCGCCCAACGGCACCCCATCAGCAACATATTGATAGGCTAACTAATTAAATTTATCATGAGAGTCCCTTTGCATGGTGAGAAATCTTTTTTCTCAGCAGCTGGATTTCAGTCTCCAGGTAGTTCAAAGGGGAATCTATGTACGGAAGACAGAGTTCTTTTCGATGAACATTACTGAGAACTGACATTTGTAGCTGACCACAGGATTCTACCGCTGCCAACAAACATTTTGCGTTATAACCAAGAATACAAGACAACAGAAATTAGTTCTCATAAGGATGTGTACAGCCAGTCTTTTTCCCTCACCCTATTTGAGAGTGGAAAGTGTAAGGAAATATCCGACAGTAATATACGGTACCCTCCACCACACATTTTGCGATCGCTTGAGAGGTAAGCACACAGATGTAAATTTAAACTCAGTCTACTTATTAAGATTACTCTCCATCCATTTATAGATACAAAAAGCTCACTGAAGGATGTGTCTCTTATTTATCAAGAAGACGAGAGATAGAACTTTGCTGCTGATTGTCTCTCGGTAAAAATCTCCATAAAACAGCTCCTAATTTCCTTATTGCAGCAGCCTGGAACCGCGTGACCGCAACGGTCGCAGGTTCGAATCCTGCCTCGGGCATGGATGTGTGTGCTGTCCTTAGGTTAGTTAGGTTTAAATAGTTCTAAGGGACTGATGACCTCAGAAGTGTAGTCCCACAGTGCTAAGAGCCATTTGAACCATTTGAATCTTATTGCAGTCACTTCACAAGACGAGTGTGAGAGGCTGTAAAATGTTTGACTTCAACACTTAGAAGAAGCGTTACAGAGCTTAGCTCTAAACTCCCCTTTCGTCACAGTATCGCTTACCTACCATATTCTCACGAATCTTCCAATCTTCGATGTAGAGTATCTGAATCCACATGATTTCCACAAGTAAGTGATAACCCCCACCAAGTCACAGAACCCTGCTAATTGTACACGCTACATG
This sequence comes from Schistocerca serialis cubense, assembly GCF_023864345.2. Lineage (NCBI taxonomy): Eukaryota > Metazoa > Arthropoda > Insecta > Orthoptera > Acrididae > Schistocerca > Schistocerca serialis. The sequence goes on from NC_064645.1 coordinate 222,342,558, forward strand.
CCTGCAATCGTTACCAGTCAACCGCTCAATACCAAAGTCAGAGGACATCCAACATATATGTTATGAACCAAGTCCTTCGACGGGAAGACCTATTTCAACGCCCTACTCTAGGCGTTAGAAAAGAATGGTCTACCCAAGCATCTAATTCAATCTCTGTACTATACACGGGAGAAAATCGAAAGTGCCTTTAGTCTATTTGCTTTTAGTGTTACATACCTTTTGTATCCAGAGTTCAGAAGACTATACATTTTCTATGGTTCTCTTTTTTTAAATAATGGCATAACGACTGCTGTTTCCCAATCCTCTAGTAGGTTGCATGTTGCCAACAAGAATTTAAAAAATTCAGTAGTTTCATGAGTAACGATTCCGAAGCATATTTAAATTACTCCACACTGAGGTTGTCTTCCCAGAGGATTTTCTGATTTTAGATGTTCTTTCACTGACATAAGACCAACATGCTCGTCATTAACTGCATTGATCACGTTTTCCTCATCATCCATCTGTAGAATTTTGGAAATATTCTAACCACTCATTTTCTGATATGAAGTTGAATTGAACAACAACCCTTTAATCTTTGCTAACTTGTTACAGCATTATAGTGGCTTTGGTTTGTTTCCCATGTACATCACGCCCTATTTGACCCAGAATGTTCTCAGCTTTGTTTCTTTATTTTTCTTGTCTCTCTTTTGACCACTGACGTGTATCGCTTAAACTCGACATAGTCTTCTTGTTTATCTGATTGTACATTTTTCAGGTAGTACCGTTTCCTACATTTTATATTGTCTACTAGCTCTTGGTTCCACATAGGGCATCGTCTTCCGTTTTTATATTTTATCCTTTTCCCTAAAGCTTCACCAAAAGCAATGTGTACTATTCTTACTGTATATTTTTACTCTTCATTAATGTTTTGTTTTTCATGCACATGTTTCAATACTTCATCTAAAATTTTCTGTATAACCATCCAATGCTTGGATCTTGTGGCAATTGTACTCGATAGACTTCTTCTGTTTCTTTTCCTTTTGCTACTTTTTAGTGTGCTCTCATTGTTATGTAGTAGAATTCTTAGTTTTGATATAACAGAAAATTATCAGTATTAACATCATATCCTCTGTCCACTCTGGTGTCCTCTATCAATGGGCTGGATTTCTCATTAGAAATAACATAGTCTATTATAGATGTAGAATAGGTGGCTGAAGACATAAACATCTCTTAAATGATTTCCAATACACTTTTTAATATTTTCTGCATGTGACTGCACAATTTCTGTAATTTACTTATACTCAAATTTCAATCTCCAGTAATTATTAAATATTCTGCTTTAGGTATTTCATGAATCATAGTCCCTATGCTTTCGTAGGTTGCAAGCGTTTCTTCACTCTTACCCTCCTCCGGCACATACTCACCAGCTTCCCCAATGTATTTAACCTTAAGCGTACCAATCTTTCACTTATGAAAGTGTACCATTGCCACCATTTTATCTTGGTAATTTACATCGTACCAGCAATTACAACTCCATTCAGTTCCACTTACTCCACTGTATATCATAATATATGTGTATACAATTTCCTTAGAGTCTTGTAGTTTCTGATATTAGAGTGATATCAATTTTTGCAATGTTTAATTCATTGTTAGTTGTTCTTCTTTAGTGTTTCCTCTTTGCTGCTCACTCTACTAACGTTCCATGCAACTATTTTCGGGTTTTTGCACTATTTTTGTTCCTAACATTTTTCCTCACTTAGGCCATCACTAATGCACGATTTTTGTGAGTAATGTAATTTCCCCGTTACAACATATGACAAGTAGCCAGAGGTGCCTCCTCTAGGTGTCCCAGCACAGCTGTTTATCTTTAGAAGTGGTGTCCCATTAAATGATTACCGTCACTACGGCTATGAGTCCATCCCTCCAGGATTTGTAGTGCATCCCCCCGTGTTTTCAGTCGAGTTTGTCTTCTCTAGGAAGGTCGGCTTCCCTCCGCCTAAAATCCCACACCTCTGCTCCTCCTACGTTGTGGACTGGTCTTCGACTGAATCCTTACGAAACGACCTGTCCGGCTGAGGTGACCCTGCAAGGAGCTTGCGTTCCCTCCAACACAGTTCTCTGGGTCGCAGTAGAATGCTCAAACATCCTCACCACGTTAAGGCGGCAGTTCTCCATGATGCAACAGCAATTATACGATTAATTTCTGCTATTTCTTCTACAATAACAGAAGTCTCATAAGTCCGTTTCGGGTTTTAAACGTGGCTTTGTAAAAATTGTAAATTGTTGTAATTTGACACACGGATATTTAAAAGACAAACTCTTCGAAACGTTATGTTTTAAAACATGGGCATATAAGAAGAAGAACGCTATTTTTAAAAATGATTCATGTATTTTTAATAAAAAGAGAATCAATACAAATATCTATATTCTCTTTCCCATGTACAAGTAGGCTTGATATACCTCGCGCATGTGTTGATAGACAATAATTCTGATCTATATCTGAGTAAGACCGAAGTAACAGTGGTTATTCGAAGCCAGACATTATTATATTGGAAACACAAATTAACTCTTCAAAAGAAAACATCGCTTAAAGAAGATGGATTTTCACAAATCACAACCACTACTTTAGTCATACTTAACAAAAGGTAAAATTGAAGCAAATATCACTATTATTTTTAGTCTTATTCACCAGGTTTCAACACTTCTAAGAGTGCCTTCATCAGAATTAAAACATTTAAAATGGTCTATAACATAGTTACAAATTTGCATGAAAAGATATTTTTTATATAAAAAGTTTAAGTACTGACTAACAAAAGAGACAGAAGAAGTACTTACATATCAAGTACAAAATAATTAACAGGCCAGAGGAGATTTAGTCACAATACATACACTACTGGCCACTAAAATTGCTACACCACGAAGATGACGTGCTACAGACGTGAAATTTAACCGACAGGACGAAGATGCTGTGATATGCAAATGATTAGCTTTTCAGAGCATTCACACAAGATTGGCGCCGGTGGCGACACCTAAAACGTGCTGACATGAGGAAAGTTTCCAACCCATTACTCTTACACAAACAACAGTTGACCGGCGTTGCCTGGTGAAACGTTGTTGTGATGCCTCGTGTAAGGAGGAGAAATGCGTACAATCACGTTTCCAACTTTGATAAAGGTCGGATTGTAGCCTATCGCGATTGCGGTTTATCGTATCGCGACATTGCTGCTCGCGTTGGCCGAGATCCAACGACTGTTGCAAAACATGGAATCGGTGGATTCAGGAGGGTAATACGGAACGCCGTGCTGGATCCCAACGTCCCCGTATCACTAGCAGTCGAGATGACAGGCATCTTATCCGATTGACTGTGACGGATCGTGCAGCCACGTCTCGATCCCTGAGTCAACAGATGGGGATGTTTGCAAGACAACAACCGTCTGCACGAAGTTCGACGTTTGCAGTAGCATGGACTATCAGGTCGGAGACCATGGCTGTGGTTATCCTTGACGATGGTGTAATCAACGACGAACCTGGGTGCACGAATGGCAAAACGCCGTTCTTTCTGATAAATCCAGGTACTGTTTACAGCATTATGAAGGTCGCATCCGTGTTTGGTGACATCACGACGAACGCACAATGGAAGCGTGTATTCGTCATCGCCATACTGGCGTTATCACCCGGCGTGATGGTATGGGGTGCCATTGGTTACACGTCTCGGTCACCTTCTGTTCGCATTGACAGCACTTTGAACAGTGGACGTTACATTTCAGATGTATTACGACCCGTGCCTCTACACCTCATTCAATCCCTGCGAGACCCTACATTTCAGCAGGATAATGCACGACCGCATGTAGCAGGTCCTGTACGGACCTTTCTGGATACAGAAAATGTTCGATTTCTGCCCTGGCCAGCACATTCTCCAGATCTCTCACCAACTGAAAACGTCTGGTCAATGGTGGCCGAGCAACTGGGTCGTCACAATACGCCAGTCACTACTCTTGATGAACTGTGGTATCGTGTTGAAGCTGCATGGGCAGCTGTACCTGGACACGCCATCCTAGCTCTGTTTGAGTTAATGCCCAGGCGTGCCAAGGCCGTTATTACAGCCAGAGGTGGTGGTTCTGAATACTGATTTCTCAGGACCTATGTACCCAAACTGCGTGAAAATGTAATGACACGTCAGTTCTAGTATAATATATTTGTCCAGTGAATACCAGTTTATCATCTGCATTTCTTCTTGGTGTAGAAATTTTAATGACCAGTAGTGTATAGAAAGGAATGCGTGAAGGTGAGCCACTATGGGCAGCCCTTCTGGTCTGTTAATTATTTTATACGTGACATTTATGTACTGCTTCTGTCTATTTTGTTAGTCAGTACTTACACTTTTTACATAAAAAACGTCTCTTCTTACAAATTTGTAGCTATGTTGTAGGCCATTTTAATTATTTGAATTCTGATGAAGGCACTCAGAGAAGTGTTGAAACCTGGTCAAAAGGACTAAAAATAATAGTGACCGAGGGCTCATTTGCTCCTATTTTAATTTAGAAACGGTCACTGAATCAAACAGCCATGTTTAAGACTTTAACAAAAGGTTTTTCTTTCCCTGACAGACCTTGGCTGTGTAGTAAATGGTGGCAGGTCAGCGTTCTTAAACTATTGTGCCGGCTGCTGTGGGAGTCAACACCGACACAAACAAGGAAGGAGAGAAGTTGCGATGGCCGGTGGCAGGAATCAAAAATCATCTGTACGAAACACTCTCTAATTAATAGAAAACTATATTTCTTTTAGGGGAAGAAACAATACTGAACTTTGTGGGCTTTCTATGCCTCCTACACATAAGCACGTTGACGATCTATTACTACTAGCGGAACGCAGGCTAAGTAACGTCTTCCTTGTACCCCATACTGACGCTCTCGTGGTCTACGACTGACCTGGGCCCGACCAGCGATGGGCGGCTGGTTAATTCAGCGTTGACAGGGGGCGCTGAACTGTTCCTTGAGGTGTGGCGCGGCCCGCTCTTACCACTGCCACGTGGTCAGCGCCTTCTCGATGCCGTTTCGCGGCGCTGTTCTGATCGGTATGCAGTCGGTGATTTAGGGTTGCACACAAAGCAGTTGAAATAAAAAAGATATGCTGCTGACCGGCAAGACGCAAATCTAGGACCATGGGGGCAGAGGGAAACATCAGTTCTTCACAAATGGTAGACACACCTTCCACAGCCGTCCATAACGTGACACACCGAACCTCGGTTCTCATTGAGCAACCGCAGTTATTACGCGGAACAGCAAGCGAACATTGACAGCTAGGATGCACCGCACGCGTGATTAAATCAGATCTGCGGGGGCCACGCCCCCTCTCGCAAAACACTGGAAAACAGGTCTCTTTGAAACCGAATGCAGAGATGTTTAATGAGTGGCAGTCATCAATTCTAACGCACACACGACTCAGTAGGCTTTGTCTGATATTAGTCGTAAGCAGAGGAAAATGAACACTGAAATCTTTCTAGGCTCTTAGCAGAACGTATACTTGAAAGGACTTATTCAGCAGCCGGCCGGTGTGGCCGAACGGTTCAAGGGGCTTCAGTCCAAAGCCGCGCGACCGCTACGGTTGCAGGTTCGAATCCTGCCTCGGGCATGGATGTGTGTGATGTCCTTAGGTTAGTTAGGTTTAAGTGGTTCTAAGTTCTAGGGGACTGATGACCTCAGATGTTAAAGTCCCATTGTGCTCAGAGACATTTGAGCCAACTTATTCAGCTGAAAAACGTTGATCTTCTAAGGGGAAAGGTGGAACGTGGAAGAAGGCGTGTGTTTTCGTACTTCATAAGAGTCTACGATATACTCTCGAGGTATGTAAGAAACAAGTTAGTGATGAGCATGTATACCGATGAGTACCTAATGATAAGCTGCGTCCTTTCTGGAAAGCCAGAGACCACAGTATTCTGGAACGCACACTGATGAGTACAAATTAGTTTCGGCACATTGCATAATATCCATGTTTTCACAGCCTCAAATATGGGAGAGAGAATGGTACGGATACTCATAGCAAATATCGTCATCCTGTTTGAATGTTAAAAAAAGGTATATTATCTGGAACTTGAATGGTGGAATCAAAACGAAAAGTCTGCTCTGAATGAGATGTGCTACTACAAGAGGAACAAAAATAAATAAATAAATTAATTAATTAATAAAAAATGGTTCAAATGGCTCTGAGCACTATAGGACTTAACTGCTGAGGTCATCAGTCCCCTAGAACTTAGAACTACTTAAACCTAACTAACCTAAGGACATCACACACATCCATGCCCGAGGCAGGATTCGAACCTGCGACTGTAGCGGTCGCCCGTTTCCAGACTGTAGCACCTAGAACCGCTCGGCCACTCCCGCCGGCTGGAACAAAAAGATAACATTTGACCGCGTATATTCAACCCACCTTTGCTCTGATGCTGATATATAAGCACCGACATAGAGGGAAGGAGTTAGTGTGACCTTCGAACGGAAGCGTTTTGATTGTCCCTGATACGAAGTCTTCAAGTCTAAGTTTAATAGCTATTCTAAAGTGACCATGTACTGAAACTAATCACTGTTGTGACAAATTACACCTAGAAAAAAAGCGTAGGGTAATAAACGTGAAGACAAAACATAAAAAGCTTAAAATAAAATGATTTACTGTTAAATTAAAAGAAACACACAAGTCTGATATAGATTCCCATTCCGTGGTTTCGAAGAAGGATCAGGTTCGTCCATTGAATTCACTATCAGTTGTTGAGCGGTACGAGTAGATACCGTTTGCAGTGGGAAGAGCATAACAGAGCTGAATAAAAAGGATGTTATGGACGTATTAATTTCGCCAGGCGGCCATACTTTCTTCAAATCTTGAGCGTGGTTCTAAACCACACGTGATAAAAAAGACCACTGGTAGCAACAAGGAACACAAAGACGACGATGAACCACTGTATGATATTTAATTTGTTAAGTGATGTCGTAAGAGGTCCTTGACTAAGGAATTTATTGCTAGCGCAATCGAGTAGATGTAATTTCGATGGATTGCTCACGCGCTGCCTGCGATGTGTAAGCTATAAGAGAATTGCAGACCAGAGAGCAGTGCCGACAGCAGTAAGTTAGTAGTTGTAGCTCCGGCAGTAGAAGTAAGTAGTAGCTAATAGTCGAGTGTATGGAGTTGGCTGGGCCGGTCGTGGGGAGCGATGGCGGTGCCTGAGCGATGAAGTATAAGGTAAAAGCAGCAGCGCGCATATGTAGTTTGTTACAACTAAATTGTACTATTGTTCTGTCAAGTCCCATGTAAATGTTTCAAAAAATCTTTTAATATTAATCCTTTCTATAAAATTAACTTTTTGACAATCATTCATCTGAATTTAAATAATTTACAAATTTCTGCAATCCATGGTCATCCCGATTATCGTAAAGAAAAATCAGTTGTTTCTTTGTATACATGAGAAATCTAGCGGCCAGCATTGCCCTGGGCTGTGCCAGAAAAATTTCTTATAGGAGCAGATATATACGCGCTATCCGGCGACTTCATTGAGGCAAGAATTTCCAATTTATTCAGAATGATCTTTCAGGGCCATGACGCAGCGCTGCTGACGTCCAAATTTACCAGTTTATATTCACAGTCAGTTAATTATTGAAAGGTTATATATGAGTCACATTTTTTATTCAGAGGTTAGTCACGTTATTACTGCAAGGTTATGGAATAATAAACTGTTGGGAGGTTACACTGAATGTGAATGATATAAATATTTTTTTCTGTTGCGAGGTTACAATGTGGGCTCATTTCCAGCTCAAGTCGTTTATAATAATCAGAGAGGAATCATGACAATTCCGCCGGCCGCGGTGGCCGCGCGGTTCTACGCACTTCAGTCCGGAACCGCGTGACTGCTACGGTCGCAGGTTCGAATCCTGCCTCGGGCATGGATGTGTGTGATGTCCTTAGGTTAGTTAGGTTTAAGTAGTTCTAAGTTCTAGGGGACTGATGACCTCAGATGTTGAGTCCCATAGTGCTCAGAGCCATGACAATTCCGTTCAATTCTAATTTTTGTAATAGTTACAAAATAACGTAATGTAGGATTCAGTATTTCCTCTGGCAAAACACATGTTACCTTTGTAAGCAGCTGTATGACAAATGAAACTCTTTAGTACATGAATACTGTTACATTTCACTTTTGGAAGTACCTGTTTTTTCACAAATTACTTTTCTGGACCTATTTTTGAAGCACTGAGACTCTCGTCTCGTACAGAACACGTGGCACTCACTCTTCAGCAATCAACTGGTGTCTCACCTTAACGAAGAGGAGTGCGGTAGAGCAGCCACCACCAGTGCAATGTTGATGAGAAGCTGCTCCGGATCCGTCGAAGGTGGGCGCCTGGGAGTAGTTACTCAAGGCCCCGGGGGCGGCGGTGGCGGCGGCGGCGGCTCGCTTTGTGTAACGGGAGGCGGGCTTAATGCGCTTCCCGTGTACCGCGCGCCAGCCACGCACCTCAGTCGCTTCCGTCACCGCCGCGGGCGCTGGACCGGCGACCGAGCGACCATGTCTGATGTTGCCGGGCGGTCCGGGCACAGCTCTTCTTGTTGTCTCGGCCAGACGTTGTGCCCGGGACACGGCCGGCCCTAGCGAGTAACCTGATTAATGATCTCAGAAAATCAGGTACTGTTTCAAGAAAAGCGAACTATAAGAACAACATGTATTGTTCACTTGGAATCGTCATATAGGTACCTCTTCAAAGAGTTAGGGATTTTAACTGCGCAATCATTACACACATGTTAGGCAGCAGTTAGCGCACTGAACTCCCATTGTGGAGGACGACGGTTCAATCCCGCATCGAGCCATGCTGATATAGGCTTTTCGTGATTTCCATAAACCGCAGTTCCTTTGAAAGGGCACGGCCGACTTCCTTCCCCATCCTTACCTAATCCGATGAGACCGATGATCCCGCTGCCTGGTCTCTTCCATCAAATCAATCAACATACACTAGTGGCCCTGAGAAATCAGTACCCAGAACAACAACCTCTGGCCGTAATAAAGGCCTTGATACGTCAGGGCATTGAACCAAACAGAGCTTGGATGGCGTGTACTGGTACAGCTACCCATGCAGTTTCAACACGATACCACATTCATCAAGAGTGGTGACTGGCGTATTGTGACGAGCCAGTTGCTCGGCCACCATTGACCAGACGTTATCAATTGGTGAGAGATCTGGAGAATGTGCTGGCCAGGGTAGCAGTCGAACATTTTCTGTATCCAGAAAGACCCGTAGAGGACCTCCAACATGCGGTCGTGCATTATCCTGCTGAAATGTAGGGTTTCGCAGGGATAAGATGCCTGTCATCTCGACTGGTAGTGATACGAGGCCATTGGGATCCAGCACGGCATTCCGTATTACCCTCCTGAACCCCCCCCCCCCCCCCGGTTCCATATTCTGCTAACAGTAATTGGATCTCGACCAACGCGACTAGGCTACCATCCGACCTTTATCAAAGTCGTGATGGTACGCATTTATCCTCCTTACACGAGGCATCACAACCACATTTCACCAGGCAACGCCGGTCAGCTGCTGTTTATGTATGAGAAATTGGTTGGAAACTTTCCTCATGTCAGCATGTTGTAGGCGTCGCCACCGGCGCCAACCTTGTGTGAATGCTCTGAAAAGCTAATCATTTGCATATCACAGCATCTTCTTCCTGTCGGTTAAATTTGGCGTCTGTAGCACGTCATCTTCGTGGTGTAGCAATTTTAATGGCCAGTAGTGTATATTAGCTAATGAAATTCGTCATGAATAAACCATCAATTTTGCGGAAGAGTAGTGATGCTCATAACAACAACAGTAGATGAATAACTTATCTTCATTGTAAACACATACATGGGTCCAGCCTAGGACATTATTTTTGGGCCTGACAAGGCCGTATTTCATATTTTAATTTTAATAATTAACAGCCGCAGTTGCACCGTTTACCTAGAATTTACCTAGGTTTCAGTTGGGATAACCCAACCTTCTTCAAAATAACAGTAACTACCGTTTGTCCACAGTGGACATCGTCTAGCTAAAACTACAAATCCATAAATCATCGTCAGACGATAAAACGTTTCTGGAACTTCCTCGGCCCCACTTCGCGACCGCAATGCGGCAGCCACTAGTGCTGTACTGTATGGCACTAGTGGTTGCCGCATCGATTTATGGATTTGTAGTTTTAGCTTGACGATGTCCTCTATGGACAAACGGTAGTTACTGTTATTCTGAAGAAGGTTGGGTTACCCATACCGAAACCTAGGTAAATTCTAGGTAAACAGTGCAACTGAGTTTGTTAATTATTAAAATTAAAATTGATATTTACACAGTTGCTGACAGGGCAGCGAAATGTGGAAGATATTTAAATATTTTTGAAATTTCGTAAAGCACTTTACTGAAAAATTAACTTAATTTATTCAGTTCCATTTTTCAATAGACGTATCTGTTTCAGAAATGGTGCTCGTGTCTAGCAGTGTGGTCTGAAAATGTATCGTTTTTAACAGGTCACTGCATTTCATCGTTATTCCAATCTTTAGATTTAAAAACCTGTTTTATATTTGGTGAAGTAATAGCTTTTGTTGTGGACTGGGGGCGTCCACTTTAATGAAAATATCGCTACCGCTGAAAAGGACTAATACAGTATCCTGTTACAATGGATGCGTGGGTTGTAGAGTAGCACACACACAATGAAAGTAGCAGAGAATAGTGAACACGCAAATATATTACTCAATTTTGGTAACGCTGGTTACAGCAGTTATAGAATGCAGGTTTATCCTATCCTGCGTTGACTACCGCTCCAGGAACACCAACTGTAAAAATGTTCTCTGAACCAAAGTCCGAGAAAACTACTCATATGTCTTGATGTACTATTAGAAGAAGAGTTCCAAACTAACTGCACTCAGTTAAATCTCTAGACAGGCGGTCCCTGTCCATACACGTTAATTCTATTCATTGTTCTGGTTTTGCTGAAGACTAAATGCTGTCCATCTGTCGCCACTGTTTCTGTCTCACTCGACGACTTAAAGATACAACGAACGTTCTGCAGGAATTTCCTAGGACGACTGGGAGTGATTTACAACTTGAAAGTGAACAACTTGTACTGGTGCACGATTACTTAAGGGCACGTCTGTCTTCCTGGGGACGCTGCTGCTCCAGTGAGCGTGACTGCAGTGGGCTGCGTGACTGGTTTGCGCACAGCGACGTTCCCGCTGCTCACGGACGTCCACGGTACCGCTGGTACCAAATGTTTGAATCTCTTCTCGTGTGGTACTTCGCTCCATCACAGGTTTAATAGTTGAATATCTGGGTAGGTCAGAAACGCAAGGCATCGAAATGTTGCCCATTTGAAGGACTTGCACCAGGCCATTGAGCCATACGAAACTATTGGTGTATACATCAACAAGTGATCAACGTAGGTCATTTCTACATTTTCATTCGAAATATAATTCGGCAACCATTTCAACAATGGTATCAACAGAGAAGTGTGCTTCAGATAATGACGTTTGTGGACATTGAAAAACCCATCTACAAAAATCGATACGAATTCTGCGATTTACGCTAGATTTTTGATACCGCTCCACACTGACTTTTAATGAACAGAAAAAAGTGCTGCAGCAAGTTGCTGGTTATATTCAGAACTTCCTTGCAGGCAGAATGAAACATTTTACGCTTAGTGGGAGAAGAAAATAGACATATATGTTTCTGGGTTACTTCATAGAATTGTTTTGTGGTTTTTCTTGTTTACAGTCAACTCTGACCTGACAAACTCATGGGATGACGGTATACACGTGTACAGATGGCGGTGGTATCGCGTACACAAGGTATAAAAATAACAATGCGTTCGCGAAGACGCCATTTTTTCTCAGGTGATTCACATGAAAAGGTGTTCGACATGATTATGACGGCACGGCAGGAATTAGCAGACTTTCAACGCAGAGTGGCAGATGGAGCTAGTTCGGAAATCGTTAGGGAAATCAATATTTTGAGATCTACGGTGTCCAGAGAGTACCGTAAATACCAAATTTCAGGCTCTACCTCTCGTCACGGACAACGCTGTGATCGAAGACCTTTACTGAACTACCGAGAGCATCGGCGTTTCCGTAGTTTTGTCAATGCCAACAGAGAAGTAAAACTGCGTGAAATAGCCTCAGAAATCAATTAGGGACGCACGAAGAACATATCCGTTAGGACATTGCGGTGAAATTTGGCATTAATGGTATATGGGAGCAGATGACCGATGCGAGTGATGTTTGATAAAACGACATCACCTGCAGCACCTCTCCTGGGCTCGTGACCACATCGGTTGGTCCCTAAACTACGAAAAAGCCGTGGTCTGGACAGATGAGACCAAATTTCAGTTGCTAAAGCTGATGCAGGATTCCAGTGTGGTGCAGACCCCACGAAGCCACGGTCCCAAGTTGTCAACAAGGCACTGTGCAAGCAGGTGCTGACTCCTTAATGGCGTGGGCTCTGTTTATTTTGAAAGACTGGGTATTCTGATCCAGCTGAACTGATCACTGACTGGAAGCGGTTGTTTCCGACTACTTGGAGACCATTTGCAGTCACTCACGGCCTTCATGTTCTCTAACGTTTCCCCAAATCCCAATTGGTCACGACTGGTTTGGAGACCATTATGGGAAATTCGAGAGAATGGTTTGGCCACACAGATCGCCCGACATGAATCCCGTCGCACATCTATGGGACACAATAGAGAGGTCAGCTCTTGCACAAAATCCTGCACCGGCAACACTTTCGCAATTATCGACGGCTGTTAAGGCGGCATGGCTCAATACTTCTGCGGGGGACTTCCAACGAGTTGCTGAGTCCGTGTCACGTCGAGTTGATGCATTGCGTCGGGCAAAAGGAGGGCCAACAGGATACTTGTAGGTATCCTATGACTTTTTCCACTTCGTTGTACCTGAGTGATCGAGTGGACAATATAAAAACTTCCGTATGGCTTGCAGAGGATGATTCTGTTTCTGTGATCGAAGACCTTTACTGAACTACCGAGAGCACCGGCGTTTCCGTAGTTTTGTCAATGCCAACAGAGAAGTAAAACTGCGTGAAATAAGCTCAGTAATCAATTATGGACGCACGAAGAACATATCCGTTAGGACATTGCGGTGAAATTTGGCATTAATGGTATATGGGAGCAGATGACCGATGCGAGTGATGTTTGATAAAACGACATCACCTGCAGCACCTCTCCTGGGCTCGTGACCACATCGGTTGGTCCCTAAACTACGAAAAAGCCGTGGTCTGGTCAGATGAGACCCAATTTCAGTTGCTAAAATTGATGCAGGATTCCAGAGTGGGTCAGACCGCACGAAACCACGGTCCCAAGTTGTCAACAAGGCACTGTGCAAGCAGGTGCTGACTCCTTAATGGCGTGGGCTCTGTTTATTTTGAAAGACTGGGTATTCTGATCCAGCTGAACTGATCACTGACTGGAAGCGGTTGTTTCCGACTACTTGGAGACCATTTGCAGTCACTCACGGCCTTCATGTTCTCTAACGTTTCCCCAAATCCCAATTGGTCACGACTGGTTTGGAGACCATTATGGGAAATTCGAGCGAATGGTTTGGTCACACATATCGCCCAACATGAATCCCGTCGCACATCTATGGGACACAATAGAGACGTCAGCTCTTGCACAAAATCCTGCACCGGCAACACTTTCGCAATTATCGACGGCTGTTAAGGCGGCATGGCTCAATATTTCTGCGGGGGACTTCCAACGAGTTGTTGAGTCCGTGTCACGTCGAGTTGCTGCATTACGTCGGGCAAAAGGAGGGCCAACAGGATACTTCTAGGTATCCTATGACTTTTCCACTTCGTTGTACCTAAGTGATCGAGTGGACAATGTCAAAACTTCCGTATGGCTTGCAGCGGATGATTCTGTTTCTGTAGGAAGACTGCAATGGCTATAGCTAAATGCTGAGGTACTGGCGGTTGACCCTGAACGTAATGACTTTTAACGTATTCCACATAAACGAGGGAACAGCCCCATTACGATTCTATTGCGCTACTAGCTCAAATGACCGGAAACAGTAACCGCCGTAACTCCTAGGACCAGTCCTCTGAAGCGACCTAAAAGTGGAATGGTCATAAAACAATTGTAGAAAAAGCAGACGGCTGTCTCATATATACTGGAAGATTCTTAATGACATGTAATTCATCCACGAACGAAGAGGTTTACAAAACATTTGACCAATTTTCTGGTCCTATCAGAGTGGGGCTTTTACCAGGTTGGATTATTGGAAGACAGTCGGCAAATCGAAGTCAAGTGTCTAGCATCGCTGTCTGTAGATACGGGGTCCCGATTTCGATTGCTGGGCTGCTCGGACGTTTTCTTCACTAGGGAACTGGGTGTTTGTGTTACCATAACCATTTCATCTTATCTTCATAGTGTGCGAATCGCCGAAGTGGCGTCAAGCTAAGAGACTTGAACCACGCGGGCGACATGCTCCAGATAGGGTGTCTCAGTCAATAATGCCGTAAGATTATTTTGTCATTGGAGACGATTCAAAGAAGAGTACTGCATTACATCCTGTGGTTGTTCAGTTACAGCGAGAGCGAAGTGGAGATGTTTAACTTACTCCAGCGGCAGCCGCTACTGGAGAGGCGTTGTCCATCACGGAGAACTAAATTCCGAAAGGGTACGTTCCAAGAAGAGTCAGGAAACATATCATCTGATGCTTCCTGGGAGAATAAAATCGGGACCGGACTAGAGACTGGTATCTGAGTCTTCCGCAGGCAACTGCTACAGTGATTCAGAAGCCGCTCTCACAGCTCTAACGCCACCAGTACTAAAATTTATTCTGGAAACAATGTGCTATGTCGCAGCTGAGCTAATTTATCCAGGCTTGCTGTTACCGCGAGAAATGATGGAGAACTTCAGTGAAGCTCGGAAAATAGGAGAAAGTACTTGTAGCAGTAAGGCTCCTAGAGCAGTTCGTGAGTAGTTCTAGGATACGTCAGCCGGTAGAGCAATATCCGGCGAAAGGCAAATGTTATGTGTTTGAGTCCCAGTGTGGAACATAATTTTAATCTTGTAAAAAAGTTTCAGATCAGCGCGCACACTGCTCCAGCTTGAATATACATCCTTTCTTCCCCATACATCCAGCAAACTGACCACGACAAGAAAGTCCTGGAAATCAGAGACCATGCGGCACATCAAGTTCCCATGGTCTGTTGTTGACTGGGAGGAAGATCTGGAACTCTCCCGGGGTCTTATTGTACCAGTACTTCGTCCTAGATTCATGGATACTGAAGTTACTGTCCACCAGATTGTCTGCTGTTCTGAGTGCGGGATGTCTTGAGGTGAGTCTGTTAATCAGGACAGCCGGTACGTCATCAACGTTTCAGCTGCTTTTTGTTGCAGTTTGCCGTATATTCCCACAGAAGATTATTCTTTCTTAACAGTTTAGGTGGTGGAATGAGGCCCAGGGCAGAAAGCCATTACAGGGAAGAGGACTTGATTGTGGCAATAACAGCCCGCATTATTTGATTTTATTGCGTTTCTATCAGTTTCGTATGGTGTAATGGGACGTGGAGTTAGAGCGTCACCCATCCACAAGGTTCAGCTCAGTTTGCAGGTAAATATAAGTTTAATTTAGTGTTTTGTTTATGTATTTGTAATATTTTGTTATGTTTGTAAAATATTTAAAGTTTTTTATTTTTGCTTTGCATGTTTCATGTTTGGAGAGAGCAGCGCAACTCGCTGAAACAGCATCTTCACTGCCGGAAACAGAAAGAAAATTGCAGGCCACAAGACGTCGTGGGTCAACGGCCAAAGAGCACCGGAAGATCCTGTGACCGGGTTGTTGCGTCGAACCTCCAACATTCAAATGAATAAAAATTTGTAATGACGTCATAGAATGTTTAGTTCATGTTGTATTTTGTTCAGTTCTGTTTCGTCGAGTCTGAAGTTCACATCTGTATGTAGCATATACGAAGACAATAAAGCAATGTATGCTCTAAAGGTTAAATATGTGTTCTAGAATTATTTATGAAGAGTTATATTGAGGAAGAATTATTACTGAAGTTTTCCAAGATATTAATTTTCAGAAGGTTGATTTTGATTTTTTGAATCTTAAAGGTTTTACAGTCTGATTTTGGATAAATTCTAGTGTCCGATACCACCCGTCGGCTTTGACCAATGACTTCATACGTAAGGCAAAGATGCTACAATGGACAATCTACGAATGGAACGGATCATACGCTTAAACAAACGAATGTAGCATGCCGTAAAATAATACATTTACGCGACTATTATTTAGGCGCGATTTTCATTAAAACGAGTTGAAGGTGACTGAAATAAATAAGAACACGAGAACAATTACGAGGGCATATATTATATTTTGCACACGTACTGCAAAAAATATCTAAATAATGGACCGTAGAATAGTTGGAATCTGTAACTAGAAGCAACCTATGTAGGAGGTCGTTTCTAGTTACCGATTCCAATATTACTGTTTGTTGCGGAAAAATCTTATAACATATCAGAAACGTGCTTAAAAAATGATCTTGTTAGCGAACTACAGAATACGACTAGAATTTCAAAAAATGAAAATCTTTACATACATTACTGCACACGGAAAGAAAGAAAACGCAAAAATGATCAAACCTTGCAACCGATAACTGTACTACACAAAAGTCACACCAGCTACAGTAGCTCCAAATAACACTCAGTAAAATCGATACACCAGAAGCGATAGTAAAAATAAGAGAAGTGTAGCAGAAACATCAAAAGGAAAACGTAAAAGTGGCTACATAAAAAGAAACTTGCCGCATATGAACTTCCAAAGGAGTCAAAGATCGAGGCTCACAAGAACGAAAGAAGGACATAACAAGAAATAATAATGTTAGAAGGTCAAACTGTAACGAAAGAGCCGGCCGGGGTGGCCGAACGGTTCTAGGCGCTACAGTCTGGAACTGCGAGACCGCTACGGTCGCAGGTTCGAATCCTGCCTCGGGCATGGATGTGTGTAATGTCCTTATGTTAATTAGGTTTAAGTAGTTCTAAGTTATAGGGGACTGATGTCCTCAGAAGTTAAGTGCCATAGTGCTCAGAGCCATTTGAACCATTTTTTGTAACGAAAAAAGCAAACTTCAGAAAAACTAATGAAAAATATAATAAGAAACACAAACTGCCAGGAACGAATGAGGTACCACCCAAATCAGTTCTTCCCTACCACCCGCCCTCAATCAGACGCAAAAGTGTAAAATACTAAAAAAATGAAACCACAAGTCAATAACATAAACCCTACGGCAAAGACACAGAAATACCCACCATTGTAATCAGAAAATATTAAAACGACAGAAAAACCTCCTTCCAGAGAAACCAAAAAAGTAGCACTGGCACAATACAGTAACATAAAGAAACGCAACGTAAAACAATAAAAAGTATCAGACCCACCAACAACTAACTAACAAAACGAGGCTTGTACATTTTGCTGACTACTTTCATAAATGCAAGAAATAAACAATAACCTTTAGAAATACTCTTCCTACAACAGTATTCGTCTAAATGGCCTTGCAACACAGAAATCCTTTACCTTCCCCACACGACAACAGATTTTACAACCCCCAAATCCCCCTCGATAGTACTGGTACATGCCCCCGTCTTATAATCTTTAAACTGAATATTGTGATTCTCGACCAAACGATGATAACCCCTTTCACCCAACCCCTTGTACGAAGCAAACCTGTCCTACGTGACTACAGAACCTTCTTCCACATATTCTTCTATTAAAGATGACAAGACTTCCTTTGTCTGATTTGGTACAACCCTAAATACACTCCTGGAAATGGAAAAAAGAACACATTGACACCGGTGTGTCAGACCCACCATACTTGCTCCGGACACTGCGAGAGGGCTGTACAAGCAATGATCACACGCACGGCACAGCGGACACACCAGGAACCGCGGTGTTGGCCGTCGAATGGCGCTAGCTGCGCAGCATTTGTGCACCGCCGCCGTCAGTGTCAGCCAGTTTGCCGTGGCATACGGAGCTCCATCGCAGTCTTTAACTCTGGTAGCATGCCGCGACAGCGTGGACGTGAACCGTATGTGCAGTTGACGGACTTTGAGCGAGGGCGTATAGTGGGCATGCGGGAGGCCGGGTGGACGTACCGCCGAATTGCTCAACACGTGGGGCGTGAGGTCTCCACAGTACATCGATGTTGTCGCCAGTGGTCGGCGGAAGGTGCACGTGCCCGTCGACCTGGGACCGGACCGCAGCGACGCACGGATGCACGCCAAGACCGTAGGATCCTACGCAGTGCCGTAGGGGACCGCACCGCCACTTCCCAGCAAATTAGGGACACTGTTGCTCCTGGGGTATCGGCGAGGACCATTCGCAACCGTCTCCATGAAGCTGGGCTACGGTCCCGCACACCGTTAGGCCGTCTTCTGCTCACGCCCCAACATCGTGCAGCCCGCCTCCAGTGGTGTCGCGACAGGCGTGAATGGAGGGACGAATGGAGACGTGTCGTCTTCAGCGATGAGAGTCGCTTCTGCCTTGGTGCCAATGATGGTCGTATGCGTGTTTGGCGCCGTGCAGGTGAGCGCCACAATCAGGACTGCATACGACCGAGGCACACAGGGCCAACACCCGGCATCATGGTGTGGGGAGCGATCTCCTACACTGGCCGTACACCACTGGTGATCGTCGAATGGGCCACTGAATAGTGCACGGTACATCCAAACCGTCATCGAACCCATCATTCTACCATTCCTAGACCGGCAAGGGAACTTGCTGTTCCAACAGGACAATGCACGTCCGCATGTATCCCGTGCCACCCAACGTGCTCTAGAAGGTGTAAGTCAACTACCCTGGCCAGCAAGATCTCCGGATCTGTCCCCCATTGAGCATGTTTGGGACTGGATGAAGCGTCGTCTCACGCGGTCTGCACGTCCAGCACGAACGCTGGTCCAACTGAGGCGCCAGGTG
Source organism: Schistocerca serialis cubense (assembly GCF_023864345.2). NCBI lineage: Eukaryota > Metazoa > Arthropoda > Insecta > Orthoptera > Acrididae > Schistocerca > Schistocerca serialis. The sequence continues at coordinate 222,361,513 of NC_064645.1, forward strand.
GAAATGGCATGGCAAGCCGTTCCACAGGACTACATCCAGCATCTCTACGATCGTCTCGATGGGAGAATAGCAGCCTGCATTGCTGCGAAAGGTGGATATACACTGTACTAGTGCCGACATTGTGCATGCTCTGTTGCCTGTGTCTATGTGCCTGTGGTTCTGTCAGTGTGATCATGTGATGTATCTGACCCCAGGAATGTGTCAATAAAGTTTCCCCTTCCTGGGACAATGAATTCACGGTGTTCTTATTTCAATTTCCAGGAGTGTACATCATCATCACAATCTCGTCCAGAAACTACTACTCCAAAAACCCAAAGCCCAACAACCTCGTGCCCCCTCTCGTACTTTCTGTTTGCAAAATGTGATTCATCTGCCTCAGCTATAACCCCCCACCAATGACCCACTATATAAATTCCCCGCTGACGCTTCTACAAAACGAGAACCAGTCGACTACAGCGCCACACGAAACCCCTGCTTCCTGCATGACAGAATTACAAGAATATTCATAGCAAAAATAGTAGGTTAGCATGACAATTACTTCTATATTCATTCTCGATGTTTCGAACCACGTCCCCCTGCGTATGGATATCCATATGTTATTTTTTATGCACCTCCACATGAATTCGTCGGAAGTTCGTGATGACGCAACCTTCGTCGAAACCGTATAATTTCCACAGACACTGCACTTGCAAAATTCAGCAATGACGCCCAATGATTGAAATAATTTTATAATTGATTTACGGTACTCATTTCCTGAAGCACATGTTTCGCAGTAAAAACAACTGACTCATCCATAACGAACAGGCTCAGAAATAAAGACCTTACAAATCACGACTACTAATAAATCACTACTTTCATTAACAAAAGATGTCGAAGACAAATTACAAAATGAAAACAAAACAATCTACAGCGAATTTTTAATATACCCAAGCAACGAGGAAATCCAGAGAAATAATTTAACGTTCATCGACAGCAATCTGCGGCACAAACAAAATAACATCAGACGTTACGTCATTGGTCAGAGCCGACGGGTGGTATCGGACACTAGAATTGACCCCTGATTTTAATATGGGAAAAATAAGATAACTTGCAAGAATATAATTTCCAAGAAGAAACAAACGACATCTAAATTTCAAAAGTTTGAGCAAACCAGTTGGCCTGAGTGACGTAATTTTGCACAAACAACCCAACAAAAGGTGTTTTAATTACAGTTTGGTTCAAGAATCTTTGATAGGAAACTTTAAAAGAATTTAAATATATTTTTAAGTGTTTTGTAAACGACGTAGGTGACGAAGCCTGCACATGATCATATATCAAACAAAAATCATTAATCGGAAAGAAGAGACCATGAAACTTAGTGATATTTGGACAGTAGCACTACAGAATTGCTAGACAGTTTTATCCGTGACGAGATTACGATCGATAGTTAAGCTTTATCTCTGACAAAGGTTATCTCTGCATATCACGTGTAACTCTGGTCACGCCCACTTTCTACGATACATAAGTCGCTCTCAGACGTCCGACCCGTCAGTCGGCAAGACTCACCGGAGGAGAAACACCCCTCTGAAGATGTCCAGCGCAGCTCTGGACGAAACGTTAGGAGCTGAAGAGTTTCATGGACCACGACCTTACATCCCGGAAGGTTTACCAGAAGATATGTCATCCGGTCGTGAAAGCCTTCATACTATGAAAAATCATTGAGTCATACGCGTCGTTACACTACAATGGCTGCTCTTTATACCGTCAAGGCCGCAATATTCTGTGGCTGAGTAGTCATGGCCGAGGGCGGAGGTCGAAACTGCGGAACCCCCACAGTATTTGTGGAATATTATTTCTTGATCTCAGTTTACCTGCAGTCTTTGTTAGATGCTGCTTAGATGACAGCTTTCTATCGAACATAATTCTAAGTGTGGTGTCACCGCCAGACACCACACTTGCTAGGTGGTAGCTTAAATCGGCCGCGGTTCATTAGTACATGTCGGACCCGCGTGTCGCCACTGCGTGATCGCAGACCGAGCGCCACCACAAGGCAGGTCTCGCGATACGGGATAGCACTCGCCCCAGTTTTACGGACGACGTAGCTAGCGACTACACTGACGAAGCCTCGCTCCTTTGCCGAGTAGATAGTTAAAATAGCCTTCAGCTAAGTCAATGGCTACGATCTAGCAAGGCGCCATTAGTAACATTGCATGCATCCATGGAGTCTCACTTATATCGTCAATAGCGACGTACCAAGGATGGATTAAAGTTAAGTATTCCAGAAGCTACGTACTTTTCTTTATAGCATTCATTACGTATCCTGTTACAGACCTATCACTTGCCTGCGTAAACTAAACGCGTGCCTTTCGGCTACTTCCGTGGCGTGGCTGTCTTGCTACGCCACAACACTAAGAGTTGTGGAAATTTCGTATCAGCTATGCGGTTGCTCATGAAAAACATGTCCAGTTCTCAGTTGGCTAGTATTTTACTCAGATAAAACATGTGGCTCAAAATGTTTAAAATGGCTCTGAGCACTATGGGACTTAACTTCTGAGGTCATCAGTCCCCTAGAACTTAGAACTACTTAAACCTAAGTAACCTAATGACATCACACACATCGATGCCCGACGCAGAATTCGAACCTGCGACCGTAACGGTCGCGCAGTTCCAGACTGTAGCGCCTAGAACTGCTCGGCCACCCCGGCCGGCAAAACAAGTGGATTCAGGTTGTTTAACGTGAGGTTGAAGTCCTAATTTACGAAAGTATTCTCCTATTGTACTTAAGTCTTTTCTTATCACATCTTCAGTGACCTCAATTTGCTTGTGCTGTATTGTTATCGCCGCCGACAGGAGTGGCCGAGCGGTTTTAGGTGCTACAGTCTGAAACCGCGCGACCGCTACTGTCTCAGGTTCGAATCCTACCTCGGGCATGGATGTGTGTGATGTTCTTAGGTTAGTTAGGTTTAAGTAGTTCTAAGTTCTAGGGGACTGATGACCTCAGAAGTTAAGTTCCATAGTGCTCAGAGCCATTTGAACCATTTGTATTTATATCACCCCCAGTCGTCAGCATAACCAGACGTCCTGGTCTAGAAGGGACATACCCTGTGATATGTAAAGAATGACTCTGATATGAAAGTTGATATGTAATTGACGTTCTTGATGACTGTATAATAAACTTTTGTAATAATTAGCAATTTTGGCCAAATATCCAACAAACATTAATTAATTTTGTAAAAACGAAACTTGAGATAGAACATTAATTAAAGAAGCTTACAAGCCATGTACATGTGTAACAAACCATTTTCGGAGAATAAGCTGAACACTGTTCGCTGTCCGAATATTTTCAACATACCTAATTACGATATCTAAACAATCATTATTAATCTATACATTTATATTACAAGTATTTGTTTTATGTTATAAATTGTTATTTTATATTTTGGAATCATGTTTTTTGTTTCTAATTTACCATTGCATGTGCCTGTCTGTTATTGTTACATTAATGGCAATCTGTAAACAAGTGCTTATGTCATAACGTCTTTTACACCATACACATAAAATGAACGAAATATCTTCAGACAATATGCATGATCGAGAACAAAATAAAAAACAAAATTCAGCAGGATTTCAAATTATCACAGGTAGTGCTTTAGACATGATAAAACGTATCAGGCATCTTACAGGACACTGGTAGGAATTGGTCGACAGAACTGATTATTTACTAGTGGTTTCGAGTTGATTATACTGTTTCTCAGGTGTAGACTGACATCGTACTCATTCAACAGAACTAGAAATGAGAAGATACTTACAAATTTAATCCATCATTGAAAGCCGTATAAGTCTCATAGCTGAAGATGTGACGTCAATCCATTTGGGATCACTAAATGAACAAGTTCCTTGTCCTCAGCTACGATGCTCTAATCAATGTTCACACACTGACCATTCCAATCATCTAACAACTGTACTCCCTCACTGGGAAAAATTATCTTTCAAGTAAATTTTCACTCGCTCAGACGTTTGTTTACCAGATTCGGGTGCTGTCACAAGGACATTTCGGGCATCGAACACAGATTCTCGATTTCTCGGCCCAAACCTGTCTCTTTTATAGAACTATGAAAAGGCGGGTGGACAGTGTTGAGAAATCGTTTTGAGAGTCGTACCCGAAAGAAAGATGCTTGTTTTTCTTATGATCCCATATCAACGCCATAGCTACAGCAACGCGATGTGTGCGGCTTTCGATACTGGAAGAAGCTTCTATAAAGATTTTCACATCTAGTACTCCTCAGTGATTATGGTGTCCCCACTCTAGAAACAACATAATCAAGCCGGAGTCACAGTTAATAATCCTCTTCACCAAGGCTTATACCAATGCAGCGAAATATGTTTGATATAAAACAGGATATTTAGATGAACACTCGAGGACGGTATGAAATCCTGTTGAATGTTGACTTATATTGTGTTATTCATCGTGTTTATTATGTGAAGAAATTTCGTTCGTTTTATGACCATGATGCAAAAAAATTAATTTTAAGTATTTCTCTATAGATTATCACTATTGTAACGATTCTGTATCTCAGTTATGAGTTACTTATTATTTCCAGTTAACAAAATCCACTAACGTAAAATGGTAAACCAAAAACAACGTGAATGTAAAATAACAATTTAAAATATAAAACGTATATAAGTAACATAAATTCTTCGAATAGTATTGAAAGTTTAGTTATTCTAATTAGATACGTGGAAAATACTTCAACAGCACTTTGTGTACAGCTTATTTTCCGAAACTAGAATTCCAGAAAGCAGTTTTATTACAAATGGATGTGTATGGCTTGAAAGCTTCTTTGATTTCATAACAGATGTTTTAATTTTTGAATATTAGTTAATGGCGGTGGGGTATTTTGCAAGGTACCAAATTATTACCAAAAGTAATTATGTTCATTACTTATGAACTTTTATAAGAAAATTACTTTTTATGTGTCATAGTTTCGTGGTCATTCCCTTTCTGGGCTGTTTTACCTCATAAAATTGAAACTGGGCACAAACAATAAATACCTGTTGCATTATTTTCTCCCGTCTACACACCCACCAAGATTCAACAAGATCGGTTATTTGCAATTGAGAATATTCTCTTTTGAGTGAGTGACATGTCTGCGATATACAAGCTAAATAGCTGCGGAGTTAGAGTTGAGCCTTGAAGTAAGCATTTTTGAGTGTCTTCTGTTCACAAGTCGTACTGCCTATATTGTAATTAACTGAATTGATCTCTCAGTCAGCATGCAGTGAAGCAGTTGTGCTCCTTCTCTATAGAATATTTCATAGAGCAACTGACAGACACCACCGTGCCTCCACACGGTATCATAAGCTGCAGGCAGGTCAACAAATGCAGAAGAGTTTTTTATTTATCTCTGGAAGTCACCTTCTACGTAAATTGTCAATGAAAGTACATGATACACATAGCGGCTACTTGGTCGGAACGAAGCCAGTGCTGCAAGGCTCTTTCCAAATATCTTGATACGAATTCTGCAGCCTCTCAACTAATTTGTATGTCATACTGTATGGTAGCTTGCGGGATATATGCACGGTGTATCAAAAAGAATCATCCGATTTAAAAAATCTTAGCTATAATTTTATTGGAGAAATGTGCGTGAACAACATACTATTGGGAAGTGCAAACTCTCAAGTTTTTCGTCGTTCCAGCTGGGTAGCAGCAGTGTGCACTTACTTCAGTTCTAGTAAAAATTGGTATCGGGACAACAGAAGGCGTTCTGTGTTATACGTTTGTGCAGTGTGAGTCAGTAATAACTGTTCAACGTGACTTTCGTACTAGGCATGCGGTGGATCCTCCTACAGCATAGAGCATTGGACGAGAGCATGTACAATTCCGAGAAACAGGTTATTTGTGTAAAGGTAAATCGCCGTGCTGTACCCGAACGCCTGACACAGACATCGAACGCATCCGCCGTATTTTCACAAGGAGTCCACGGAAAACCGTTCGCCGTGCAGCTCGACAGCTCAGCACGCCCCACCCCCCTCTGCCATGTCCGTCTGGCGTGTGTTGCTTCGACGTATACACATGAAACCATACAAAATTCAGCTACAGCAAGCCCTTCGTGAAGGTGACATACAACAACGTATGGAGCTTTCTAATTTCGTTCTGGGTAAGATGGAAGATGACAGTTTTCTTCCATGATTAGTGTGTAGTGACTCGACAAAACTCTATTTAAATGGAAAGGTGAACCGTCATAATGGCAGAATACGGGGTACGGAACAACCACACGAAGTTGTGCAGCATGAGAGAGACTCTCCAAAATTTAATGTGTTTTATGCGTTTTCACGAGAAAATGTGTATGGTCCATTTTTTTCTGTGCTGAGAACACTGTTTCAGGAAGCACATAACTCTATGTGCCTGAGTACTTTCTTTTCCCATAGTAGGAGACTGATTCGAACGACTTCATTTACCAACAGGACGGCGTATTGTCATAGCGGCATTTGGAAGTGCGGGAAATTTTAAATCACACGATTACTGAACGATGGATTCGTTGCACTGGACCAAGTGATTCAGCCGTACATTACTGGCCTGCAAGGTCACTGGAGCTGACTGTATGTGATCATTTCTTCTGGAGAAGCCTGACTCTGTTTATGTGCCTCCGTTACCAACAACAACGAATGAATTGAGACATAGAATAACAGCAGCTGTGTAAGCTGTAATTCAAACATGCTCGCTGTAGTGTGGTAACAATTTGAATACACCACTGACATACGCCGTACATCTCAAGGGGGCATATTGAACACCTATGAACAGGCATGAAAAAAACGTTTTGTGTTTCCGTTTATCAAAAAACAGAATTCATTGTATATGTTTGGAATCGGATGATTGTTTTTCTTACACTATATAACACTCTGGTGGTTAGATCGGTTATTAATGTACCAGCAATTCACATCTGCAGTAGCTTATCTTGTGCTTACATTAACATGTGGTCTTGCAATGTTAATCGTCTGAATATGTTACTTGCACAAATGTATTCCCGAAGTTTCGTTACTCTATACCAATTATTTTTTGATGCTGCGACTTTTTTTCAGTGCATATCCATTCCTTGAACGGTTGTTGTTCGCTGAAACTCATTAATTCAATCAATCTTTTACACATATATCTCCCTCTTCCTAATATATATATATATATATATATATGAGAAAGAGAGAGATATATATGTGTAAAAGCGCACAACAACCGTTCAAGGAACGTATATGCACTGAAAAAAAGTCGCAGCATCAAAAAATAATTACTATAGAGTAACGAAACTTCGAGAATACATTTGTGCAAGTAACATAATTAGTCGATTAACATTGCAAGACCACGTGTTAATATATGCACAAGATAAGCTAGTGCAGATGTGAATTGCTGGTACATTAATAACCGATCTAACCACCAGAGTGGCCGGCCGAAGTGGCCGCGCGGTTCTGGCGCTGCAGTCTGGAACCGCGAGACCGCTACGGTCGCAGGTTCGAATCCTGCCTCGGGCATGGGTGTGTGATGTCCTTAGGTTAGTTAGGTTTAACTAGTTCTAAGTTCTAGGGGACTAATGACCTCAGCAGTTGAGTCCCATAGTGCTCAGAGCCATTTGAACCATTTAACCACCAGAGTGTTGAATGCAAGCATGCAGACCTGCACTCACCGGGTTATATTGGAGCTGCTGTCGTTTGTGGGATGCGAGAGTTCGAAGACTGTTGCACTTGGTCGGTCAATACACGGACGGTTAATACTGTTAGTGGATAATGCTGATGGTTTCGCATATGTGCTTAACTGGACACAGATCTGGTGTGTGTGTGTGTGTGTGTGTGTGTGTGTGTGTGTGTGTGCCTGTGTGTGTGTGTGTGTGTGTGTGTGTGTTGTGATGATGACTCAGGTGGTGGGAGGCGCAGCCCGCCCCTGTGATGTTGTGTTTCGGATACACCTCAGGCGGAAGCCTTCAGCCTCCCGCATCCCCCGCCAGGGTTCCCTGGAGACTGTGAGCATCGCCCGAGGGGTGGTGGTCCATCCCTCTGCCGCCGTACGCCTCTAACAATCGACCGGGTTCGCCAAACGGCCTCTTCCTACAGCGAGGGGCCTTCGATGGGAGGCACCTACGCTGCCTACCGGACACTCTGCTTCTTCAGAAACTGAATACTGAAAGGGAACGAGACCGATCCCCGAAAGAATTCTTTATGACATATAACGGACAAAATAATTCGCTTCCGACTGTAGTTACTACAAATGGCAAGTTTTGATATTCCCATTTCTTAATTTCATGTTTTCTTTCCCATACTTACCCGTGGTCTAGTGGTAGCGTCTTTGATTCATAATCAGAACGTCTTCGGTCCCGGGTTCGATCCCCGCCACTGCCTAAACTTTGATAACAATCAGCATTGGCGGCCGAAGACTTCCGGCATAAGAAGTCAGCCTCATTCTGCCAACGGCCTTGTCAAAGAGGGCGGAGGAGCGGATAGAGGTTCAGGGCACTCTCGTGTCCTAGGGGTGGGAAATTGCCCCTAAAGGCGGAAGAATCAGCAATGATCAACGGCATGAGGATGCAGAAGGCAATGGAAACCACTGCATTAAAGACACGTAACGAGTATCCACAGGACATGTGGCCTGTAATTGAAGAAGTGTCATGATGATCTCTCCATTGGCAAAAGACTCCAGAATAGTCCCCCATTCGGATCTCCGAGAGGGGACTGCCAAGGGGGAGGTTACCATGAGAAAAAGATTGAATAATCAACGAAAAGATAACGTTCTACGCGTCGGGGCGTGGAATGTCAGAAGTTTGAACGTGGTAGGGAAACTAGAAAATCTGAAAAAGGAAATGCAAAGGCTCAATCTAGATATAGTAGGGGTTAGTGAAGTGAAGTGGAAGGAAGACGAGGATTTCTGGTCAGATGAGTATCGGGTAATATCAACAGCAGCAGAAAATGGTATAACAGGTGTAGGATTCGTTATGAATAGGAAGGTAGGGCAGAGGGTGTGTTACTGTGAACAGTTCAGTGACCGGGTTGTTCTAATCGGAATCGACAGCAGACCAACACCGACAACGGTAGTTCAGGTATACATGCCGACGTCGCAAGCTGAAGATGAACAGATAGAGAAAGTGTATGATGATATTGAAAGGGTAATGCAGTATGTAAAGGGGAACGAAAATCTAATAGTCATGGGCGACTGGAATGCAGTTGTAGGGGAAGGAGTAGAAGAAAAGGTTACAGGAGAATATGGGCTTGGAACTAGGAATGAAAGAGGAGAAAGACTAATTGAGTTCTGTAACAAGTTTCAGCTAGTAATAGCGAATACCCTGTTCAAGAATCACAAGAGGAGGAGGAGGAAAACATAGGTACAAAGAAGGTAGCTGCGAAGAAACCATGGGTAACAGAAGAAATACTTCAGTTGATTGATAAAAGGAGGAAGTACAAACATGTTCCGGGAAAATCAGGAATACAGAAATACAAGTCGCTGAGGAATGAAATAAATTGGAAGTGCAGGGAAGCTAAGACGAAATGGCTGCAGGAAAAATGTGAAGACATCGAGAAAGATATGATTGTCGGAAGGACAGACTCAGCATACAGGAAAGTCAAAACAACCTTTGGTGACATTAAAAGCAACGGTGGTAACATTAAGAGTGAAACGGGAATTCCACTGTTAAATGCAGAGGAGAGAGCAGATAGGTGGAAAGAATACATTGAAAGCCTCTATGAGGGTGAAGATTTGTCTGATGTGATAGAAGAAGAAACAGGAGTCGATTTACAAGAGATATGGGATCCAGTATTAGAATCGGAATTTAAAAGAGCTTAGGAGGACTTACGGTCAGATAAGGCAGATGGGAAGATAACATTCCATCAGAATTTCTAAAATCGTTGGGGGAAGTGGCAACATAACGACTATTCACGTTGGTGTGTAGAATATATGAGTCTGGCGATATACCATCTGACTTTCGGAAAAGCGTCATCCACACAATTCCGAAGACGGCAAGATCTGACAAGTGCGATAATTATCGCACAATCAGCTTAACAGCTCATGCATCGAAGCTGCTTACAAGAATAATATACAGAAGAATGGAAAAGAAAATTGAGAACGCGCTAGGTGACGGTCAGTTTGGCTTCAGGAAAAGTAAAGGGACGAGAGAGGCAGTTCTGACGTTACGGCTAATAATGGAAGGAAGGCTAAAGAAAAATCAAGACACTTTCATAGGATTTGTCGACCTGGAAAAAGCGTTCGACAATATAACATGGTGCAAACTGTTCGAGATTCTGAAAAAAGTAGGGGTAAGCTATAGGGAGAGACGGGTCCTATACAATATGTACAACAACCAAGAGGGAATAATAAGAGTGGACGATCAAGAACGAAGTGTTCCTATTAAGAAGAGTGTAAGGCAAGGCTTTAGCCTTTCGCCCCTACTCTTCAATCTGTACATCGAGGAAGCAATGTGGAAATAAAAGAAAGGTTCAGGAGTGGAATTAAAATACGAGGTGAAAGGATATCAGTGATACGATTCGCTGATGACATTGCTATCCTGAGTGAAAGTGAAGAAGAATTAAATGATCTGCTGAACGGAATGAACAGTCTAATGAGTACACAGTATGGTTTGAGAGTAAATCGGAGAAAGACGAAGGTAATGAGTAGTAGTAGAAACGAGAACAGCGAGAAACTTAACATCAGGATTGATGGTCACGAAGTCAATGAAGTTAAGGAATTCTGCTACCTAGGCAGTAAAATAACCAATGACGGACGGAGCAAGGAGGACATCAAAAGCAGACTCGCTATGGCAAGAAAGGCATTTCTGGCCAAGAGAAGTCTATTAATATTAAATACCGGCCTTAATTTGAGGAAGAAATTTCTGAGGATGTACGTCTGGAGTACAGCATTGTATGGTAGTGAAACATGGACTGTGGGAAAACCGGAACAGAAGAGAATCGAAGCATTTGAGATGTGGTGCTATAGACGAATGTTGAAAATTAGGTGGGCTGATAAGGTAAGGAATGAGGAGGTTCGACGCAGAATCGAGAGGAATATGTGGAAAACACTGATAAGGAGAAGGGACAGGATGATAGGACATCTGCTAAGACATGAGGGAATGACTTCCATGGTACTAGAGGGAGCTGTAGAGGGCAAAAACTGTAGAGGAAGACAGAGATTGGAATACGTCAAGCAAATAATTGAGGACGTAGGTTGCAAGTGCTACTCTGAGATGAAGAGGTTAGCACAGGAAAGGAATTCGTAGCGGGCCGCATCAAACCAGTCAGTAGACTGATAACCAAAAAAAAAACTTACCCGAAGACAAAGCGAAGATTGTTTCTCTGTTTTCAGTACCCTCGGCCATCAAAACAGATAAATCGAGAAAAAATACATTGCCGGGCAGTCGCAGCTATTTGTTGGCATGTAAGATTCTCGCACCTGCAGATACGCAGTTCCCCCTGAGCAGCCATAGCGTACGGATCTCCGTGCCGGTACGTTCACAGGAGCTCAGTCAGTCAGTTCACCTGATGACGGCGACATGTATGATCGCCAATATATTGTGCCCGTTGGACACTGTAGACCGGCAGTACACCCGTGGATATTTTGATTATCAAATACGCCGGGAGAAACTGAAGAATCACATTATTATTGTTATTTTGGTGTTAATTGTTACGTGCGTATAGTCCACTAGAGGACCACTCGAAGCGTCTACTGGCTTTTTCAGGTGCCATTGCATTTTCTTCCTCTTTCTGACTAAGTTGTTCCTGTCTTAAGTTTGTTGGTCTTTGCATTTCCTTTCACTTTTCTGACCAATTTGTTCCTGTCTGACGTTTCTTGATCTTGGCTCACTTTACACTTGAGTAGTTGCGACAAGTTTGTCGTGACCTCAGAGATCCACTTCACGTTCTAAGCGCTTTCTCTAAATTTGTTTAGCTTGTCGGGTGTCCGACATTTCTTAGATATGCCTGAGAAATTTCAGTTGACACATTTTCATGTCATGTTACTATGTTAAATATCTGTTCGGTCAGACAAAGCTGAAATTCCGACAGAAGCTGTAATCCGGCATTGAAATAAATTCAATGAAGATATATGTTGGATCGGAATTCCAACCCGGATTTTCCGTTTTACGCTAGAGGTCGCCTTAACAGTTCCAGCTATCCGAATACACTTAATGTAAACTCTACATTCCCAGTATGTTGCTAACCATACACAACGTCCCCGTCCGATACTCTTATTTTTCGCAGCCTTACGCTGATTCCCACAGGAGGTCGAACGGAGACTGCATTAAAACCGAATGATCATTAATTGTCGTCCATAGGACATTATTTCTAAGCATGGTTTCTGTTCTTTCGGACATATCCGAAAGAAGATACATCTTTTTGTTTAATCCCACAGTCGCAGATATACATATGCTATGTTTACCAACAACTTTTTTCTGGATTCGCAGTTATACAAGTTGTATCGGTTAAACAGTATCTTGTGAAACTGTAATAAAGTGTAACTAAGACCAAACACGTTTCGCTTTATTCTAAAACATTTTGAATGGTCAGTTATTTATTTTGTATTTTTTTATTTTTTTGTTTGTTATACGATTCTTCCCGTTATTCTATACGCGTCTCGTAGATTTTAGCACACAGCACTTTCAATAATCCTAAATACGAGTTTGGTCTTAATTTGACTTTATTATGGCAGCAGCAGGCGGTACTCGATCTATGTAATTTACAGAGAATGAATGTTTAACGTTGAGCACATGAAGTTTTGGCCATGATGTAAAATTAAGAACTTGATGGGAATAGTGAGTTCAACTATTCAGCTTAAAGAGTCTGAATAAGACGTTCACTTTCTGTCGGTCAATATTTGTTAAAATCCGTTTGAACCTTTATAACAATCTGAATGAGTTAAACTTGCAGAAAATTGCACGAGATTCCAGTTGACAGGATAGGCACACTGTATGGTTGTGCAACGGAAACTATTGTAGGTTTCTTTCTAACTTTCAGGGAAAATAGACACCAGTGACGGATTGCACTATACTTTGTCTACTGCAATTACAATTTATCTGAGAAGATTATTATATATGTTACGATTTGATATCGTTTTCACTTTATCGAAAAGATACTGTCAATAGTGAAAAAATTATTTAGAATATGGATAAAATGTGTTCATTATGGATGAATTCGTTAATGTGAGACAGCTAGATCCTGACTAAAGTCAGTTCGGATGTATCAGAACTTAGTTTCAAAGCCCCTGCGTAGAGCAGTAACAATAAGCCCATTACGAAGCTATAAATAATCTATAGTCACTTAAGTGTTGAATTTAAGTTTTTTTGGGTGCATGCCCTTGTGCGGCTTTATTATCTGAAGCTGAGTAGCTGTTGCAACAATATTCTTATGATATTCTTCAGAAAAGTACTCTTTCATTCTCAATAATTAATTGTTACTCAAATCGAACAGTGAAGCTCGTGAAGCTAACCTTTTAGACCTCATAGCAACAAATAGACCGGAACTTTTCGACTCCGTGAATGTAGAAGAGGGTATCAGTGATCATAAGTCAGTGGTTGCATCAATGACTACAAGTGTAATAAGAAATGCCAAGAAAGGAAGGAAAATATATTTGCTTAACAAGAGTGATAGGGCACAAATCGCAGAATATCTGAGTGACCACCATCAAACGTTCATTTCTGAGGAAGAGGATGTGGAACAAAAATGGAAAAAATTCAGAAACATCGTCCAGTACGCCTTAGATAAGTTCGTACCGACTAAGGTCCAAAGCGAGGGGAAAGATCCACCGTGGTATAACAATCATGTACGAAAGGTACTACGGAAACAAAGAAAGCTTCATCATAGGTTTAAGAGTAGTCGAATCATAGCTGATAAGGAAAAGCTGAACGAAGCGAAAAAGAGCGTAAAGAGAGCAATGAGAGAAGCATTCAACGAATTCGAACATAAAACATTGGCAAACAATCTAAACAAGAACCCTAAAAAGTTTTGGTCATATGTAAAATCGGTAAGCGGATCTAAATCCCCTATTCAGTCACTCGTTGACCACGATGGCACCGAAACAGAGGACGACCGAAGAAAGGCAGAAATACTGAATTCAGTGTTCCGAAACTGTTTCACTGCGGAAAATCGTAGCACGGTCCCTGACTTCAGCCGTCGCACGGACGCCAAAATGGAAAATATTGAAATAAACGATATCGGAATTGAAAAACAACTGCTATCACTTAGTAGCGGAAAAGCATCCGGACCAGACGAGATACCCTTAAGATTCTACAGTGATTATGCTAAAGAACTTGCCCCCTTTCTATCAGCAATTTATCGTAGATCGCTGGAAGAACGTAAAGTACCTAGCGACTGGAAGAAAGCGCAGGTCGTTCCCATTTTCAAGAAGGGTCATAAATCAGATGCGAATAATTATAGGCCTATTTCGCTTACGTCAATCTGTTGTAGAATAATGGAACATGTTTTGTGTTCTCGTATTATGACGTTCTTAGATAATACAAATCTCCTTCATCATAACCAACATGGATTCCGCAAACAGAGATCATGTGAAACTCAGCTCGCCCTATTTGCCCAAGAAATTCACAGTGCCGTAGACACTGGCGAGCAGATTGATGCCGTATTCCTGGACTTCAGGAAGGCATTTGATACGGTTCCGCACTTACGTTTAGTGAAAAAAATACGAGCTTACGGAATATCGGACCAGGTTTGTGATTGGATTCAGGATTTCCTAGAAGAAAGAACACAACATGTCATTCTTAACGGTTCAAAATCTGCAGATGTAGAGGTAATTTCGGGAGTACCGCAGGGAAGCGTGATAGGACCTTTATTGTTTACAATATACATAAATGACTTAGTTGACAACATCGGTAGCTTCGTGAGGCTATTTGCAGATGACACGGTTGTCTACAAGAAAGTAGCAACATCAGAAGACTCGTACGTACTCCAGGAGGACCTGCAGAGGATTAATGCATGGTGCGACAGCTGGCAGCTTTCCCTAAACGTAGATAAATGTAATATAATGCGCATACATAGGGGCAGAAATCCATTCCAGTACGATTATGCCATAGGTGGTAAATCATTGGAAGCGGTAACGACCGTAAAATACTTAGGAGTTACTATCCGGAGCGATCTGAAGTGGAATGATCACATAAAACAAATAGTGGGAAAAGCAGGCGCCAGGTTGAGATTCATAGGAAGAATTCTAAGAAAATGTGACTCATCGACGAAAGAAGTAGCTTACAAAACGCTTGTTCGTCCGATCCTTGAGTATTGCTCATCAGTATGGGACCCTTACCAGGTTGGATTAATAGAAGAGATAGACATGATCCAGCGAAAAGCAGCGCGATTCGTCATGGGGACATTTAGTCAGCGCGAGAGCGTTACGGAGATGCTGAACAAGCTCCAGTGGCGGACACTTCAAGAAAGGCGTTACGCAATACGGAGAGGTTTATTATCGAAATTACGAGAGAGCACATTCCGGGAAGAGATGGGCAACATATTACTACCGCCCACATATATCTCGCGTAATGATCACAACGAAAAGATCCGAGAAATTAGAGCAAATACGGAGACTTACAAGCAGTCGTTCTTCCCACGCACAATTCGTGAATGGAACAGGGAAGGGGGGATCAGATAGTGGTACAATAAGTACCCTCCGCCACACACCGTAAGGTGGCTCGCGGAGTATAGATGTAGATGTAGATGTAGATGTGACTGTGAGGCTTGAATACTAACTCAAGACAGCCTATTCCTAATATGCGATACAACGGGCTTCCTAACACGCGACAGCATCGCACATTAGGACACACTGTCTTATATCAGGATACATTCAGCTTACCATCCTAGTAGCTGGATTTACACTCGTAGTTTTGCTAAGTTGTTTGACAACTTCGTGAACTTTGTGCAGCTGTCTGGTGATAATCTTGTTATGTTGTTACTTGATGGGCATAATATCAGCCTTGCGTAAAAGACAAAGCAAGAGGAAACCGTGCGTACATCAGCTGGTTTCCACCCTACTCCATGCATAAAATGGGACCGTTTGAATCTCAATATCTGCAAAAAATAGGAACCTGATGGGCAAATAACCTAGGTCGAGTGGTAACTGCATTTCTGGTTACGAGGTGTGTGGGAGAGATTTAATCGAGAGCAGCGACAGTTGAAAATACTATCTCTGGAAGACGGGGCTCTTCTTTTCCTACAGGAATGTATTTAGAGACAACGACTTCGTAATACGTTAGGAGGTTGACATACAAGATGAACAAATCGATATTGGTATGAATGGTATCTGGCCAGCTCCTGAAATCAGCAAGGAATGTCAAGAGCTACCAGCTATATCAAAAACAGTACGTTCTGAATCGGTTAAGTGTGTAACATCATCTCTATAGAGGGAACATTCGAAAAAGCACAAAGAAATCTGTGCAGGAATGAAGGCAGACAGGAGCAAAAGTTAAAGAAGAAGAAAGGAAAAACACAGAAAACATAGTTTTCCAGTCATTCGGAATACAAACTTAACAGAGGACAACGCTTCAGATGTGCAGTCTGCAGAAGATTACATCGAATGCATTACCTACAGTGGCCGCTCAACACAGAGAATGGGTACAGTGCCTGGAATGTTATCCTCGGTTTCCCAAAATATGTTAACTTTGGAAAAGAGCTTTGGTATATCCTGACTACAATTCTTTTTCATAACAAACGCTGAAAACGATGGGCGGGCAGTAAGGAAGAGAATTATTATTATGGAGTTTCCCTATTCTTTTAATGGCCCGTATTAACAGTTTTCTCTTATTGTCTCATATTATGAGATATTTTCTATTTTTTATTCACTTTGACTTGTTCGAGCTGTTCTCAAAATTACCTCTATGGAATCTTAAGTAGTGCAAATTCAGCAAACAATATTAATTGTACAATGATTTAATGTAAGTTTCCAAGTTTCCAATTACAAAACATACAGATACATCAAATGTTTTTATATAAAGTGGAGTGAGACGAGGGAAGTTTCACGTCAGGGAAGGGACTAGTATGAGATCTATCAACCATTGGCGGCAATTACCTGCCTCGTCCGACGAGGTATGAAGGAGGCCAGGCTCTGGAAATATGTCTCTTCGTTCGCAAAACTCTCTCATGTATCTAAAAGTAAGACAAATTATTGGTCAGGTGTGTGTGAGGGCACCGTGTCCGCCAGTGAAAGTTCATGTTACGCCTTATTTTGGCCCCAAATTTTTGTTGGGATTCAGGTTAGACGCTCGAATAGGCCAATCGACCTAGGTGACTTTAGTCTGTTGCGGAACCCAATGCTGAATAATTTAAATCATGTGAACTGTTGAGTGGTCCTCCTGGATCTGCATTACGTCATTGGGTTAGTACATCCTCACATTCGGAGACACAGTATTTTTCATGATGTGCTCACACTGCTCCGCAACAAGACGACCATGCATTCTATGCACTACATCTGCCCATCTAAAGACATCCATACCCAGCACCAGACTGTGATGCGACTCACACACAAATGTTGAGCCACATACTGTTCGTCGAAACGTGCTACTAGTGGCCAGTAAACCATCACCGGACTCTCCTTCACTCAGCTAAATACTTGCTCAAGCTGTGTATTGAACTCAGCGAAACTTAGCATATGAAGATTGTGATCATCATAGAGGCGGCCTCTTTATTAACAGCTCTAAGGCCTGCATCCCACTAAACTGTTCCGAACGCATTGCGAGCATCCATGAAGAAATGGTTCAAATGGCTCTGAGAACTATGGGACTTAACATCTTAGGTCATCAGTTCCCTAGAACTTAGAACTACTTAAACCAAACTAACCTAAGGACATCACACACATCCATGCCCGAGGCAGGATTCGAACCCGCGACCGTAGCAGTCCCGCGGTTCCGGACTGCATCGCCTAGAACCGCACGGCCACCACGGCCGGCCATCCATGAAGATTGTTCTCACTCTTGAGCTGCATGGCGTTTAGAAACGGACATTCCATATGGGCCTCAACTAACAAATTATCTTGCTGAGGCATCATCTTTCCTAGCACTAGCTTCGACTCTGGCCATATCTCCTCTCTTAGACCACTGCTGTACCACTACTTCGTTGCACAGCGAGGTTTAACACTAAACCTGGCTGTCACTTCAGACACTGATAATATCACGCTGGATGAGTGTCAAGACGCCATCGCTTATGACCTGAGTATGCTGAAACATCCTGGCAGTAAATGACTGTCTGTCATACGCCTGTCTGTGGCTTGCTGTATAATCATGTTCATCATATCTCAGCCATAATCGTGTTACGCTGACAATCCATCATCAAACAATACAGTGTCAAAAAAATATATATATATGGTATCGAGGGGATGTGACTCTTAATTACTTCAGCGATATTCCCATAGCTTCAATCACTGCCAGGCTCCTACTACGTAACTGTATATAGCTGTACAATTTTGCTCTTATTTGCGTATTCGAGGAAGAAGCATCTCGGCATGACAAACAAATATAAATATGCAACATAATCCGTTACATACATAAAGCAGATAACATGTACATGTGAAGATCTTGTCCAAAACTCTGCTTCGATTAGAACCGAATATGGCACAGAAACAGTAGGTCTCAGGAGTATCAGAACTGTGGGTTTATAGCCTCCTAGCTCCAACCCGAGTGGAGATAGGGTTAAAAAAAACTATTATTTGCAGTCATTTGCGTATAATGCTGCCCTGCATAGCTGATATGTTGTGGAGGGAACAGTATCAGCCTGCCAAATAAACCTGCTTTGCTGGGGAGCCTACACGTCAAGGCCAGATATGGTTTTCCAGACCTTGACAGGCAGTTTTCCATGCACTTGAGGCATGTTGTGTTGGTGTAGTATTGGCCTGCTTTATCGACCAGCTTTGCATGATGGCGTAGGTGACAGGAGCAAATAAATGGTTTTCAAGCCCCCAATGTGTGGCTTGCCCTGCATTACAGGTGTGTTGAATTATGCCAGTCACCTTTATTGAACAATATTGCTGGGGTTACGCCTGCCAATGAGCTTGGCTGGAAATAAGTTGAAATAGGTAGGGGAGGAACAGATGTAGGGGGAGGAGAAAACTGACAGGGGAGGATTTGGAGATTCATGAGACTGGCGGACAGTGCAGAAGGGTAGCAGGCAGGTAGAAAAAGAAAAGAAAGATGGGAACGTGGAGATGGAAAGAGAGATAGAGGCAGTGGATGATGCAGTAATTGGGAGGGGTGACGAAGATATGATCAGAGAATTTGTGTGGCATAAATGTAGAAAGAGAGGGGGAGCAGGATGAGGATATGAAGATACAGGGAAAATGGGTGTGGGTGAGACAGACTGATAGAAGAGAGAGGATGAGGTGGAGAAAGCGAGGAAGAGGTAGAAACAGAGGAGGGGGAGGATGTGTGCTCAGTATTTCTGTCAAACGTAGATGCAAGTGAATCTATGTGGGAAAGGCTAGTGAATATATAAAACAAAATGTGCAATCATAAGGAATCAAAAGGTTCTGTAGGTATCATAGTTACAGTTAGAAGTGAACAAATACTCTGGTAAACGTGTGCTACATGTGATGCTACCATCATTGCCAGTACATGTTGCAGTATCACTGGTGCGTGCTGTAGACACAACTAAAGGTACCCATGATTATCAAGGCATGTCAACAGTTTTGTTTTATCGACTATATAAACGGCATTTTCAAAATTTTGTTTTAGCTTTCTCTCGATGAGATTACTTTCATTCTTTCGGAATGAGCTCTTTTACATCATCATATCGAGTTGTTCTGGTCTTCTTGGGGCTTTTTTGCTAGGCCAAATGTCTAGTCACGAATTGTCTGTCAAAGTATTTTCTTTTCCGACGTATCGAGTTGCGTTATTCCTGCTTCCTTTGAGTCTTCTTTTACTACAGTGATCCACTTTATTGTTTCAGATTTTATTCTACTGTTAGTGTCATAGAGGCCATAACCTGTCTAGTTAACCTATTTCGTTTTTATTCTTTTAACACACACACCCCTCCCCCCCCCCCCCCCCCCCCCCGCCAATGAACCATGGACCTTGCCGTTGGTGGGGAGGCTTGCATGCCTCAACGATACAGATAGACATACCGTAGGTGCAGCCACGGCTGAGGGGTATCTTCGAGAGGCCAGACAAACGTGTGGTTCCTGAAGAGGGGCAGCAGCCTTTTCAGTAGCTGCAGCAGCAATACTCTGGATAATTGACTGTTCTGTCCCTGTAACACTAACCAAAATGGCCTTGCTGTTGTGGTACTGCGAACGGCTGAAACCAAGGGGAAACTACAGCCGTAATTTTTCATGAGGGCATGCACCTTTACTGTATGATTAAATGATGATGGCGTCCTCTTCGGTAAAATATTCCGGAGGTAAAATAGTCCCCCATTCGGATCTAAAGGCGGGGACTACTCAAGAGGACGTCGTTATCAGGAGAAAGAAAACGCGTTCTACGTATCGGAGCGTGAAATGTCAGATCCCTTAATTTGGCAGGTAGGTTAGAAAATTTAAAAAGGGAAATAGATAGGTTAAAGTTAGATATAGTGGGAATTAGTGAAGTTCGGTGGCAGGACGAACAAGACTTTTGTACAAGTGAATACAGGGTTATAAATACAAAATCAAAGAGAGGTAATGCAGGAATAGGTTTAATAATGAATAAAAAAATAGGAGTGCGGGTAAGCTACTACAAACAGCATAGTGAACGCATCGATGTGGCCAAGATAGATACGAATCCCACGCCTACTACAGTAGTACAAGTTTATATGACAACTAGTTCTGCAGATGATGAAGAAATTGATGAAATGTATGATGAAATAAAAGAAATTATTCAGGTAGTGAAGGGAGACGAAAATTTATTAGTAATGGGTGACTGGAATTCGACAGTAGGAAAAGGGAACGTATTAGGTGAATATGAATTGGAGTGAAGAAATGAAAGAGGAAGCTGCCTGGTACAATTTTGCACAGAGCATAACTTAATCATAGCTAACACTTGGTTCAAGAATCATGAAAGAAGGTTGTATACATGGAAGAACCCTGGAGATACTAGAAGGTTACAGATAGATTATATAATGGTAAGACAGAGATTTAAGAACCAGATTTTAAATTGTAAGACATTTCCAGGGGCAGATGTGGACTCTGACCACAATCTATTGGTTATGAACTGTAGATTAAATCTGAAGAAACTGCAAAAAGGTGGGAATTTAAGGAGATGGGACCTGGATAAACTGAAAGATCCAGAGGTTGTACAGAGTTTCAGGGAGAGCATAAGGGAACAATTGACAAGAATGGTGGAAAGAAATACAGTAGAAGAGGAATGGGTAGTTTTGAGGAATGAAATAGTGAAGTCAGCAGAGGATGAAGTAGGTAAAAAGACGAGGGCTATTAGAAATCCTTGGGGAACAGAAGACATACTGAATTTCATTGATGAAAGCAGAAAATAAAAAAAAATCAATAAGTGAAGCAGGCAAAAAGGAATACAAACGTCTCAGAAATGAGATCGACAGGAAGTGCAAAATGGCTAAGCAGGGATGGCTAGAGGACAAATGTAACGATGTAGAGGGGTAAGACAGATACTGCCTATAGGACAATTAAAGAGACCTTTGGGCGATAGAGAACCACTTGCATGAATATCAAGAGCTCAGATGGAAACCCAGTTCTAAGCAAAGAAGGGAAAGCAGAAAGGTGGAAGGAGTATATAGAGGATCTATACAGGGGCTATGTACTTGAGGACAATATTATGGAAATGGAAGAGGAGGTAGATAAAGACGAAATGGGACATATGATACTGCGTGAAGAGTTTGACAGAGCACTGAAGGACCTAAGTCGAAACAAGGCCCCTCGAGTAGACAACATTCCATTAGAACTACTGACGGCCTAGGGAGAGCCAGTCATGACAAAACTCTACCATCTGGTGAGCAAGATGTATGAGACAGGCGAAATACCCTCAGACTTCAAGATGAATGTAATAATTCCAATCCCAGAGAAAGCAGGTGTAGATAGATGTGAAAATTACTGAACTATCAGTTTAATAAGTCAAAGCTGCAAAATACTAACGCGAATTCTATACAGACGAATGGAAAAACTTTTAGAAGCTGACCTCGGGGAAGATCAATTTGGATTGCGTAGAAATGTTGGAACACGTGAGGTAATACTGACTCTACGACTTATCTTAGAAGAAATATTAAGGAAAGGCAAACCTCCGTTTCTAGCATTTGTAGACTTAGAGAAAGCTTTTGACAGTGTTGACTGGAATACTCTCTTTCAAATTCTGAAGGTGGTAGGGGTAAAATATAGGGAACGAAAGGCTACAGAATCCAGATGGCAGTTATAAGAGTCGAGGGGCATGAAAGGGAAGCAATGGTTGGGAAGGGAGTGAGACAGGGTTGTAGACTCTCCCCGATGCTATTCAATCTGTATGTTGAGTAAGCAGTAAAGGAAAGAAAAGAAAAGTTCGGAGTAGGTATTAAAATTCATGGAGTAGAAATAAAAACTTTGAGGTTCGCCGATGACATTGCAATTCTGTCAGAGACAGCAAAGGACTTGGAAGAGCAATTAAACGGAGTGGACAGTATCTTGAAAGGAGGGTATAAGATGAACATCAACAAAAGCAAAACGAGGATAATGGAATGTATTCGAATTAAGTCGGATGATGCTGAGGGAATTAGATTAGGAAATGAGACACTGAAAGTAGTAAAGGAGTTTTGCTATTTGGGGAACGAAATAACTGATTATGCTCGAAGTAGAGAGGATATCAAATGTAGACTGGCAATGGCAAGGAAAGTGTTTCTGAAGAATAGAAATTTGTTAACATCGAGTATTGATTTAATTGTCAGGAAGCCGTTTCTGAAAGTATTTGTATGGAATGTAGCCATGTATGGAAGTGAAACATGGACGATAAATAGTTTAGACAAGAAGAGAATAGAAGCTTTCGAAATGTGGTGCTACAGAAGAATGCTGAAGATTAGATGGGTAGATCACATAACTAATGAGGGGGTATTGAACAGAATTGGGGAGAAGAGGAGTTTGTGGCAGAACTTGACTAGAAGAAGGAATCGGTTGGTAGGGCATGTTCTGAGGCATCAAGGGATCACCAACTTAGTACTGGAGGGCTGCGTGGAGGGTAAAAATCGTAGGGGGAGACCAAGAGATGAATACACTAAGCAGATTCGGAAGGATGTAGGCTGTAGTAAGTACTGGGAGATGAAGAAGCTTGCACAGGATAGAGTAGCATGGAGTGCTTCATCAAACGAGTATCAGGACTGAAGACCACAAGTACAACAACCTTCTGTTCTTTCATATCCAGATACATGTGGCCATACTTTTAAATTTGATTATTTGCTTATTCAGTATGCTATGGACTTAACATTTTTCTGATTACCTTTAGTTCCTTTATTTGAAATACTTCAATGCCTCTCTTATTCTGTGAAATGAGCATTTCAGCCCATAAAGTAGTGTCTCAGTTTGGTGTATTATGAGGTGCATTGTTTTTGTTGCAAATATCCTCAAAAATCTGAACACTGTTTCTACTTTGTGACAAAGAATTTCACAACCAGTCTGATGGAGGTCAGTTTCCTGAATGATTTCACTTAAATATTTTAAGTGAGAAACTCCCTGGATTTTCCTGTGCTTAGTTTCCAAACTTATGAGTGTCAAGCTTTTCGAACACATGTAGTACATATTTTCGTATTATATCTGGAGCCCCACAATTTCTGCCGTTTTTTCGACAATCTCAATTTGTTTTTGTGATGTTTCAGTGTCTTAACATTGCGTTCCTAAGTAATCTGCCAAAGTTATGTGGGTTACACTTATTATTTTACTGTAGCTAACAGACTCTTAATAATTATATCTGCCTGTTCAATTTGTTCTCAAGTTATCGTAAATAAGTTCGAATAAAGTACATTAACGGTGACTGATCATAATAGAACTATCACCTCAGACACTGTGATGCACGTGTTACCTTTGGAATCTTATTTTAAGAACACATATTCGGCTGGCACCTCACATATAATCTTTCGAATATTGCTACAACAAAACTTCTGTACTGTTTATATCATTTTTAAATAATAACTATACAGGCCACTCACAAGCACACACATATTAGTCCATTATATCAGAGTGGACTATTATGGATGTGTGCTTAACAACTTCTAGCTTTCTGAGATATGGTCCTGCGTTACCCAAATATTTCAGTTAAATACTGTATTTTGTGATATATACATGGCAAAAATATCATAAAATCTAAACTACTTCATTGCTTCTAGAAAATATGTGGTATCTATTGCCTTCAACTTCAAAACTAATGGCAAACATTCTGAAGTAGAGTTATCTATAGATATAGCAGACATTAATCATCTGTACATGTATGTAATTCCAAACTGTGTATATGCTTTAGATTTCGAATGAGACACATATGTTTCAAAATTACAACCAAGCTCGCAGGGTACAAAAATTGCAGACCGAATGTGACAGTTCAGGTTCAATTACTGGGAAATTAATTCTACAAATAAGTTCTTATTTGCACAATAAACTCATAACTGAGACCGTTTATCATGCATGATGTAATCTTCATGGTAGAGGAACCAACAGAGAAAACTAAATCAACTTTCCTTAGACATAGACCAGATACACAAAACTTCCAGTTCACCTCAAAAGAAATGCTGAAGCAAATATCCTACTTGGATATCAAACAGGGAGATGACAATAATCACATGTCTGGCAATTACATGGGAACAGATACAACTATACATACCACATAAAACCAACCACAAAACTACTAATTTGTATCATTCAGACACATGATACGGAGACTGAATAATATTAAACTCAGCAGGGAAAACTACACAGTATCATTACATACTATACTACTGAAACACAAAAACAATGGTTACAACAACCCTGTAATACAAAAACACAACCAGAGAATCAAAGCAGAACTAAAGAAATTGAGGAAACAAACAGGAAAAATGCCACAAACAACACACACACTACAGTACACGCAGACCAGGGACACTCATGACATGACTTACAAAAGAGAACGGTACACTTCAACATAGAAACACTAATCAACACATAGAACCCGTTAGTGTCGAGTCTACAAAGCAGTGTATATAAGGAATAACGGACATAAATTTAAAAAAACTAGATGGAAATAACATTTAAATACGAAAATAGTATCCTAATTTAGTTGAACAGCTAATAAAGCTTCTATAATAGAACAGGACATGAAAATTTTAAGGATGAACAATCACAAAGGAAAACACCTAACATTACAGGAAAACGTTCAGGTATAAAGGGCCCTTGCAATGAAAAAGAGTGTTATAACTGACTTAACCTATATACGTAACAACTCAATGATCAAGTGAGTCACTTGGCAACACAACATACAACAAACAAATCACACTAAAACACAGTGATCAGTGAAAGTGAGGTGTTAAGTCGAAATATGTTTATAAAACACCTAAAATCTGTTACTCTGGGTACGCAAACGATATAAACACAACTCCAGGACAGCACACATGCGCTAATAAGACCACAAATCATAAGTGGAAAAAGACAATAATTTAATACCAAGAAAAATGTTATGCAAAGAACTGTTTCTAGCTTAACAACAAAAGAATAACAGAAAATTGTAATGTTGTAAGAAATCTGTAATTATTATAACATACAAATGTATTACATACAAAAACAAACTGCATTGCAGGTTACTGAAGATTCATCACAAATAGAAAGTAGCCAAACGCCTCTGGAACAATAGCAACAGCCTTTCTTTTAGTTACGTAAGGTGAACTAAATCCCAAGCATATTTATCAATTATTTGCTCACCACAGACTCTGTTGCAATGTTACCTCAAAACAGAAATAAGCATGCCACTTTTGTGTATAAGAAGATTACTTTTGTAGATAACATCGAATTATAAGTTCCCTTTACATTTCATTTCTGAAAAATGCAATGCTGAATGTTCGGCGATAGTGAGCATTCACGTCGTTTAGAGATCGATTCAGTGA
Source organism: Schistocerca serialis cubense (assembly GCF_023864345.2). Lineage (NCBI taxonomy): Eukaryota > Metazoa > Arthropoda > Insecta > Orthoptera > Acrididae > Schistocerca > Schistocerca serialis. The sequence continues at coordinate 222,387,466 of NC_064645.1, forward strand.
AAATTCTCCAAATTGTCTCCGACATTACAATCGCTACAGGATACGACGTGGAGCGATTAGCGTCAAAGGAAGGATAGAGCAGAGTTTTCACTTTGCATCAAGGAGTTTTGAGGCGTGAGCGTCCGTCGTTATGAAAACCATTTCCAGCAAGTTCATTACGCGAGTATTGCTGCCGCTGAAGCGAAATTCAGAGATCCATTTGCGATTCTGTCGCAATATCCCACAGGAGCACTCCCAGTCATGAATTCCGTGAAGATTTAAATTCTTTTGAGACGGCGACCGTCCATTGGCAAGACGCGGGCCGGGTTCGGAATCCTCAGTGGCTCTTAATGAGAGCGCAGGTCGGTGCGACTTTTCGCCAGCGCTACGTGATCTCCGTTTCCAATGTAAACATTAAGGCCGTTCGTATGCCGCGCAGCCGTCGGGCACTGCCGAGAACGTAGGCGGCGCTGCAGCGAGTGCAGACTGCAGCGAAACGTAAAGGATCAGACGTTCGCCCGCAGTTTATGTGTCGGCTAATCCGCTGTGTTCACCGCGAGCGCGCTCCTCTAATGAAATACCGAGTGCCGGGCGACGCCCGTATTTAACGAGGTAACAGGCGGATAATTAGTGGCCATAACCGTTGAGCCTACGTGTTCCCAGTTCGGTGCGAGAGCTGCAGTGGACGGTAACGTGTCTGTCGGCCGAAAATCCTCCGCTTTGATCTTGTTTTACCGCTGCTTACGAAACTACGGTATGTGTCCCTTTAGCGTCCGCTGTGGTCCATGCCTAATCACATCTCTCTACGTTTGTATCAGAACCTACTGAGTTGACGGAAGCTATGTAAATAGTCTAGTATGGGCACATCATTTACGGAACTTCTGTATTGACACTGTAACGTATAGCGCTAGTCATTTATTTCTTGGCTTATCGTCAATCAGCGACCTGTTCCGGCATCGCACGGGTTGCATAATATGCTAGGGTTGGATAGAAAGTAGTGGCAACACATTCGTATCATGAAGGATGAGCATCCAGTTGCATGCACATTGTCTGTAGGTGATAGTAGGTCAGTTGAACCAGTGCAGTGAGCAGCAACGACCATGTTTGAGTCAGTTGCAGTGTGTACTGTCTGCAAAGGCGAGCACAAGCGCCGTAACATGATGTTCAGGTAACACCCTTGGGCCAAGACTAACGCGGCACGTGGTCGGAGGGCACAACAATGTTTTTAAGGACCGCATGAGATGTGTATTGATGCAGCGTTGCCATATCTCACGGTAACGAGATTGGTGAAAGGGTTTCGGGATGGCACGGATGTCATTCAAGATCGGATCTTACGTGGACGACGTCACAATTGAACTCCTTGCCTCCCTTTTGCTTGGGGATCACCAGTCTACTGCATCCTATCATTCCTCGTAACAGCGCACGATGCCAGTGGGAGAATCTCGTACAGTGGTGTGGGAGACACTGGAATGCCCTCCATATTCACCCGGGATGGGTGCGCTTAGGACCTATACGTCAACATGAAGCAAATTCTTCGTAGCTTGTGCTGCAACACAAGGACCGACATCATCCGTGCGGTAGGGCGGTCCTTGCGAGACATCAGCATTGATGAATGCGGTGACGGTGTACTAAGCCTTCCAGCTGTGTATGGGGATGGAGTGGGGGGGGGGGGGAGGGAGGGGAGGTGATCGAGATGCGGCGCAGTTATATCGAGGAATGTAATACGGCGAAAGTCTGTCAATAAAGTCTGATATGGATTATAGCAGTGTTGCAACGACTTTTTATTCGACCCACGCATCTACATACAAACGACTTGTGTGGCGTAGGGTAATTTGTTTGCGAAATTGCAACTGCCTTTTCTCCATCCCATGCATCTACATGCAGATGACTTGTGTGGCATAGGGTAATTTGTTTGCGGATCACTCCGCAGATTTATGAAAAAAATTTACAGAACAGCTTTAAGTAACTGTCAATTGTCACTTTCATATAACTTAGCGATGTAAGCAGCGCACGGCAGTGATGTATGGAGGCACTGAGGGGTGACTCTTTGCATCGCGCCTATCTAGGTATCACGTCTATGTAGGTAAGAGACGGAAGCGAGCAGATAAACACAATGAGTCACGGTTATCGCAGTAGCTAGCTGCAAGTACATTCGGCTGTGGCCGAAAGGTGTTAGCATCATATGGACTACGATATTATCAAGTTATTAAAAGTGTTTATTTGGGATGTAAAACTGTTCTTATTGCAATTATTGTGACTTTCATTAATTATTGTTAATTTCTGTAATTATTAATATGAATGACAGTATGAATGCGAATTATTAAGTACATGAACATTATTTTCTCTATTAACTGAGAATAAGTTAGCATGAAAACTGTGTACTGAGGGGATGAATCATACTCAGGGGACATTGTAATGTAAAACTACCCAGTTTGTGGGACTGAGAAAACAAGATACATTTTAGGATAATTTTATTATTGATGATTTTGTTATTTCGATATTTGTGGATTTTATATTTTTTTATAAACTATTCATAAAAGGTATTAATCTGTGATTGCTCAGAAGCAAAAGCTGCAGGATTGCGCCGTTTGGTACTAATATTGGATTGGTTACGATGTATATAAGCTAATCAGGAGACAGTACGTTCGCTCGTATTTGGGAGGCCAAGAGAATTGCTTCGTGAAGCATAAGTTCACTTTGGAGCACAGCCACCATCATATTCACATTCGGATGCAAGGAGCTCTGAATAGATGTGATAATTTTGCGGAAGAATGATTAAGGCTTTACCAGGGAGCGCCGCAAAGTGGATGCGAACATGTGAGTAAAACGAACTCGTGAATTACTATTTTATTATTTAAACTGTGACTTTTGAATAACCAAAATGTTGTACAAGCCTTGACCGTAAACTGAACATTTGTAGTTGTCAAATTGTGTGACATTTGATCGTTGATCCTTTTGGTAACGGATCCGGTTAGCTACCATAAGCTTGGAATTACGAGTGACTGTGATTGTGTGTGAGTGTTGGAACTATAACTTTACGTTAGCACGGGCTTGACAGTGTTTTTACATCAAAAAAGTGCCAATGTATGGAAGTTTTCACTCACCAAATACCTTTCAATTAAGTGCTCAGTTAACCTTACACTAAAACCATTTGTTGCACCCGTTGGAATCGTACAATGCTACTGTTCCTACTGCAGCTATTACAATAGAACATCATTCATGTTTAATAGAGAAGGCGTGTGGACCGTACTGTAGAGGAAGAAGGTGAGTGAACTCTTTCTGTACGACGAGCAAAAGAAACAGCATGAATGCTGGGTGGCTCCATCTTGAATTGGCGCTTGGAGTGACATCATGGCAGTGATCGGAGCACATCGTGCAGCAAGAAACAAGTTTACAATCAATATAAAGGCTGTCTTTTAAAATTTTGTACATGGCTCGAGCAGTAACTGTAGGATGAAATCTTCTTGTAGAAATAAGAAACAGCCGATCAGTTGCAAAATGGAAGATTTCTTTAAATCCCTTTACCTTGGTTTCAACGTTTGCGAAAGAGACTCCTTCATAAGGAAATATTGAAAACTAGGTTACATGTTGTGGTGGAGGTACGTTGAAATGTAGCCGAAAGACATCAATGAAACATAAATTTCACCACCGTTGTACGTGAATCATGGGCGTAAGTATGTGTGAGTGATTTAATATGCATCAGAGGCCGGCTGAGGAGGCACAACTAAGAGTATAAAAGTTAGGGAATGGCATGCGTGATATACATGTTTAGCTCTCGTTACAGCAACCCTGTTGTGAAGGCTGGTGCACCCTGTGATGCGATGTTGAGACCCATTTCTCCAAATTTTCGTCTCGGACTCTTTATGGTCGACTTCTTCACCTTGCCATGCAAAGGATTGTGTCGAAATCCAGGTTTAGTTGAAGGAGAGCAGAAAGTTGAACTTGAGACGTCTGCTGCACTGCTGAATGTGCTTCGTGTTAACGAAGCCAAGTTACTGAAGCAGCTTTTTCGTAAAACGTTTTATCTGTGACACACAAAATAAAGCACCACATAGTTGAATTCGCATGTTTTTCCGCTATGAAATTGATGCTAAAGGATTGCAGAAAGACTATAGATTAAAACTATTTGATTGATTCAAACGGTAAATCTCATTGCATATCATGATGACAAGGCGGTTACCTTTATGTTATTAGTCGTATTTATTACGATACTTCAGAATTGGGAAACTCAGTGTCCTTTGTTCGAAAAATTTTCTATGATGTAAGAGCTCACTTTTTGACTATAACTCTGAGAGATGAAGAAACTGTCTGTCAGAAACTGCCGTCATATTTCGAGAGGTATATCTTCGCATCCTTGAGAGATGAATGCTAGGATATAACGCAAAGTCAAAGAAGTTGAACCAGCCTGGATTCGATCCCAGAACCTCTCACTTTCGAGCCACGTGCCATACCTTTCCTTTCTTACTTTTTCTTTTTTTAGGGGTTGGGAGATGGACCTCCCACCTTATCTAAGTCCAATCTCCAACAATAAAAGAGACTAAAATCAAATCCACCCGTAGTTGGCACCGCCACTTCAGTCTTTTCATAAAAGAATTCACTTTCCCTCTATAATGATTGCTCTTAATTATTCCCAATAATTCCCCCAAAGTAATAGGCTTCACGTGTCGCTAAACTGTTCTTTTATTTATTATTTTTATTGCGTGATTGTAATCAGTAAACGTGCACAAATGAAAATTCTATAAAGCGGAATGTTGCAATAAAAATGTGATTAACGGCACATACTAGAACAGCCTCGTATATTGTTTGCGGTACCTTCAGCTAAAGAATCTTTCTTCAAGAAATGGTCAACTTCAGTCTTCTTGCCCACTGCCACTGACATTTTCCATTTCCAACAATATTGTCTATGATATCTACAACAGACTAGTGCTTCATTGCTAATTCCTCAATGAATGCAGCGTTCCTTGAATGAGCCAGTCTCTTTCCTTTCTCACTGATTGTAGTTCAGGTCATTTTATCTTCGTCGTGGCGCTGCGCGGAACGTTCCCGTGAGTCATCGCTAGACCACAGCACAAGACGCAAATTACATCTCACTTTTTTCGAGGTCCTGTTTGCTCTGTCGAATTATGGCGGCTTTGCGCTAGGTGCGAATGACACTGTTTTCACAAATTACCTTAATTCATCACATTTCAGCAATTTGCACACAATATTTATGTAAAAAAAAACCTTTCTCCAAAATCACTGTACGAAAATCACCACAGCAAATTCTGAGTTTATCCTGCGAAGTGACGGCATCGGTTTCTATATGGAGAGAAGAGAAATGAGGAGAACAGGAGAGCAGTACTATCTGTCCAGCTGTTTTGCAGCGCCAATAATTTTATACTCACATTGATATTACGTTGATCCATGGTCATATCAGATTATCATCATCCAGAGAGGAGAAAATATCTATACCCACTTTTCTGCGATCAAAACATATACTAGGTCTGGTTTTTTTTACATTAATTACCTGTATTCGTCATCGTTGTTGTCTTACATACTGGAATTAGGCATATACAAAGTTTCCTTGGTTGACCGTATATTTCCTTCCTTTCACACTGGATTTCGAATTTTGTGGGAATGACTACAGCAACATAAAAACTAAGCATTCCAAGTTATAGAGATATGAATTTAATGTAAGTTACTCAAGAAAATTATGTCACTCTTAAACCACGTCGCTTGATTTAAGTCTACACTCGTTCAGTTACACATAACAGCACAGAATGTGTGGGAGCTACACCTCTGCCATTAACAAAAACTGCAAGCTTTAACTTCTCCTTGCTATTGGTCTCGCATCACGTTAAGCCAGTGATGCTGCAACACTATTTTTTGCGTCCTCACTTTTCAGCGTGTATGCACGCTGCCTGAAAGTTATGTATTCACTGATATGGGCTGACTATGCATCTGTGATCCAAAATTCGGAAACCCTGTATTATTTTGTCACTGCCTCTTCGATGTATAAATTCAGCAGTATGAAGGAAGGGAAGATTAGGGTGTAAAGTGCCATCAACAACGAGATCATTAGAGAGGGTAAACTGACCGTAAGGGCGAAAGACGGCGTCAGTGTGTATGCCAAACGAGGTGGCGTGGTTACTGCTGCCGAATACTGCGGACGACTGCGATGTGGGGCTCACGCGAAGCCTGGTATGGTGATATCCGACGACGGAAGTGTACGCCTGCGGGCAAGGCCCCACAGTTCCGAAGGTGGTCTACAGTGAGCAGCGGACAATTTGAAAGACGGTCATTTCAATGCTAAACTTACGATCCCTTGGTTATAACACAGCTTCCTTTTGCTTTAGGTATCAGAAGTCTCATTTAATATGTAATTATGTATGTAACTATGTTACTACTTTTTGATCAAACTGCAATTATGAAACTGTTTAGTCATTTGCTTTAAAGGTACATTAAGAAATTTCCCATAACTGTTTGTTCACAACCAAAATGCAGCTTATTACGTAAGCATGTGCGCAACTTGTAGCAAGTCATAGTTTGGTGCTCCAAATTTTGGAACTGAAATGTATTTGTTTCCGAGCCCCATATTCACCAGTAGAATCATACGCGGAAACTACTGTTGAGAAAACAAACTCAAGTCAGATCCCTGATGAAAATGTGAGTGCTATGACTGAACGTCCACAACATAAAACATCTACACATACGCACGTATCTTTGAAAGATAATAGTGGTCCACTTCAGAATTTATTCGTGCAACTGAACACTGCACAACTCTTCACCATTTTGGTTCACGTACACAAGAATGTGTACGCAGTACAGTTACGACTAACAAATACTGTATGTACACACATGAAAAAATGTTTTGCATCACCACGGTTCCCAGAACTCCTGAAGATAGACGTCGACTGTGGATATAGTATCACAGACACAGTGCCTTTGACTGTTCAGAGATGTCACTAAACCTGCCCAACCATGCATGAGCAGCTCCTATTAGACGGAGGGGGTCCGACAGCCAATCAGTTCCAGTCATTCCACCAGAAAGGAGGTACACGGCTCTTGTTGTCTGTAGTTCAACCATGCCTAGACGGTCAATACCGTGGTTCGATCACGTCCGCATTGTTACTTTGTGCCAGGAAGGGCTCTCAACAAGGGAAGTGTCCAGGCGTCTCGGAATGAACCAAAGCGATATTGTTCGGACATGGAGGAGATACAGAGAGACAGGATGTGTTGATGACATGCTTCGCTCAGGCCGCCCAAGGGCTACTACTGCAGTGGATGACCGCTACCTACGGATTATGGCTCGGAGGAACCCTGGCAGCAATGCTACCATGTAGATAATGCTTTTCGTGCAGCCACAGGACGTCCTGTTAAGACTCAAACTGTGTTCAATAGCCTGCATAATGCGTAACTTCATTCGCAACGTCCATGGCGAGGTCCATCTTTGCAACCACGACACCACGCAGTGCGGTACAGATGGATCCAACAACATGCCGAATGGACCGCTCAGGATTGGCATCACGTTCTCTTCACCGATGAGTATCGCAAATACCTTCAACCACACAATCATCGGAGACGTGTTTGGAGGCAATCCATTCAGGCTGAACGCCTTAGGCACATTGTCCAGTGAGTGCAGCAAGGTGGAGATTCCCTGCTGTTTTGTGGTAGCGTTATGTGGGGCCGACGTACGCCACTGGTGGTCATGGAAGGCGCCGTAACGCTGTACGATACGTGAATGCCATCCTTCGATCAATAGTGCTACCATATCAGCAGCATATTGGCGTGGCGTTCGTGTTCATGGACGATAGTTCTCGCCCCCATCATGCAAATCTTCTGAATGACTTCCTTCAGGAAAATGACCTTGGTCGACTAGAGTGGTCAGCATGTTCTTCAGGTATGAACCCTATCGAACATGCCCACTCTGAGGGAAATATGCCGAATTGCCGTTTAGGAGTTGGAGAATCTGGACCAACAGTGCCTCGATGAACTTATGGATGGTATGACACGACACATACAGGCATGCATCAATGCAAGAGGGCGCGTATTGGGCATTAGAGGTACCGGTGTGTACAGCAATCTGGATCACTATCTCTGAAGGTCTCGCTTTATGGTGGTACAACATGCAATGAATAGTTTTTATGAGCAATAAACAGACCGGAAATGATGTTTATGTTGATCTCTATTCCCATTTTCTGTGCAGGTTCCGGAACTCTCGGAACCGAGGTGATGCAAAACATTTTTGATGTGTGAATAAACAAACAAATATATAATGATCGATCTGTGTCTTTAGAACCCACAATAGACTTCAACCTTACTCCTACCACGACAATGGTGTCCTGCTGACGGTTCAAAATATCCCATTCCGGCAGCGCCCTCGGTGACCTTAGATATTTTTACAACGTCTTTGCCTACGGGAGAGAGTTTGCCGCTGAGTCCAGCCATCGCGCATCTCGCATCGTGTCTCTCGCCAAGTGACCATTAAGTGTGCTCAGCCGTCAGCCTCCCGCGCCTGCTGTGTGTTATGTTTACGCTCGTGCTCGACATCTCTACGCGGTTTCGGATTTTCTGCTTTCCCGTAGACTGACTCCCACAGTGAGTTTTCACTTTCCCTTGTGGGCTTCTATTGCCTGGCTTGTTGTCGAGCCATCGTCGACCTGTACAGTAACTTATGCCAGAAGCGTCGTTTAGCGGCGTTGTCCCACCTGTGCAGGTACTGAAATGATGTCAACGTGTTGCCAAGGTTGTTTCTGGTGCGCTGCAGAAGTTTCTCTGGGATGCCCTTACACATACCCCATACAGTGGTTTCAATATATTTGCTGCCCCGGAGAAAAGAATCGTGCTAATGAATTTGCTTCGGACGAAAAGGTGCACGCCTGAATACAGTCATGCTTCCATAGGCAACCGCATACACTATTCCACGAAAGCACTGACTATCTTCTCTCACAGTGGAATAAATATATTCAGTACGATACGACAGTGCCTTAGTTATTAAGAAGAACAATGAAATGATCCTTCGAATATGCTTGCCTGTCCGAAGGACCATTGCATCGTATGTATGTCCGAAGGAATATTGCTGTGTACTTCCGAACAACACCAGTACCATAATATCAAAAAAATTTCCGCCGATTCCAGGCAGCAATTTTCATAGATGTCCTTCCCTGTAAGGGAGTTACATAATGTGTCTTTCGAGCAGTCCATAGGTTGTGACAGTTCGAGTCTCGGTCCAGCATCAACTTTCATGGTCATCATACCCTTCTACAATGGTTGTTCGTATTCGCAACTGCAAAATATGTCAACAGCTACGACGATTACTTGTCTCATTTTCACTTTGCTGTGCCTTACAGGAACTACTGTATTGTACAGTACAGCCAAGTAATTGAAAGAAGTACGCGAGCACACTTTCATTCAAAGTTCATCGTTACAATGAAGTCACTGCGACTCACGATGGTCCTCAGGACATTACAAAAGGCGGTACATGGTACTTAATAGGGTGTGTGAGCCACATGGACGGCAAAGCATGCTATGCAAAATGCTCTCATGCTGGCCACAAGGTGATAAGTAGATGTCGTGGTACGTCGTTCTATATCTCCAACAGTGTGGTCAACAACTAGTGGATGACCGCTGGTGCGTGTTGATGTCCTGCAGTACATATCGTCAAGTCGTTCCACACGTGGTTTATGGGATTTCGTTCCAAAAGCTTCTCCACTTTTACTGTTGATTTCGTGGCGCATTGTCACACAATAAAATGAAATCAACGCCGAATGCACCACTGCAAGGGTTTACAACAACATTGATGGGTGAGTGTTCAACGACCCGGAGGTCGTACGCCCATTCAACAGTATGCTCCCTCACACCATAACACCTACACCACCAAAACGATAATGTTTGACAATATTCCTAGATCCTTTACTTGTTGCCGCTTCTCGCCGTGTGAGGGTACGTCCAGAACGGTCGAACATGTTCATTTTGGTGGCCCATGTGTTTGGCTCATATGCTAAGGCGTGGAAAGCATAATGTTGCATGGGCGCGCTGACTTCCAAGTCTTTGAGCAAGGTACACTCACAGGTCAACGTTATTGTGACACTGTACTGCCTTCCAAAGTTGTTCTTGTCAGTAGCGCATTCTGCCTTAATCCATATTTACGGACGACAATGCGCGACCGCACCGAACAGCGCAGGTGGAGGAGCTCTATGAACGACAGGATATTCGGTGAATGGAGTGGCCTCCCCATTCCCCAGACTTGGATCCCATCGACGACGTTTTCGATGCACGTAGACGTGCAGCAACAAGCACCTAATAGTATCAACTGCGCAGGTAGAGGACTGGGACGCCTTACCACAAGAACCCCTTACCAAGCTTTTGTCCAGCATGGTGCACGTTCCACAGCTTGCACTGCCGTCCACAATGACCACACAACTTATTAAGGACCGTCTCTCTTCCACACTAATGTTCAGATGACCTTCCATTCATGAGCTGAAGTGACTTCAATGTAATGTAAATGTAAATGTCATGTGACTAGGGCCTCCCGTCGGGTAGACAATTCGCCGGGTGCAAGTTTTTCTATTTGGCGCCACTTCGGCGACTTGGGCGTCGATGGCGATGAAGTGATGATGGTTAGGACAACACAACACCCAGTCCCTGAGCGGAAAAAATCTCCGACCCAGCCGGGAATCGAACCCGGGCCCTTAGGATTGACACTCTGTCGCGCTCACGACTTTTTTTTATCCCATTTTGTTCGCTTTCGTTCGTTGCATCTGCTCGGGGCGCACGTCGTAAGACCCGTTTAAGTTCGTCGTTGATCGATTAACTCAGTTTTTTTTATTACAGAGAGCAGCTAACCCTCTGACCGAACACGCTGAGCTGCCGTGCCGGCTAAATCTTATTTTGTTCAACATTGTTCGTTGACTTTGTTCGTGGCGTAGGTCCTATGACAGTCGTTGAGGTTGTTCGTTGATCCGTTCACTAAGTTTCGTTATTACAGAGGGTACCTAAACCCTCTGACCGAACACGCTGAGCTACCGTGCCGGCCCACTCAGCCACCGGGGGCGGACTTCAGTGTAATCATTGTCTTTGAAAGAAAGTGTCATTTGGTTCGTCTCACTACATATGTCTTTCACATAACTTCTGTACTATATTATTGCAGTTCTTTCTATGTATGATCCTAAGTTTGATCGAGTTATTTTACTCGGCTGTAAGATACTTAATTATTACATCAGAGTTGAATGTCGTGAATGTTTGATGAATGGTTCAGGCAGGAACGATATAAGTGATAGAATTAGATGATGACACTGTGACAGAGAAATGATTAAAGGCCCTGGTGAATGAAGATTAACAGTCTTATGAGCACATAGTATGGACTGAAAGTAAACCGAAGAACTGAATCGTGTACTGTGAGGAAACGGAGACTGAATAGCATCAAAGCGCTAGAGATTTGGTGCTGCAGAGAGATATAGGAAAGTTGGTGGACTAATAACAGATTTAATGCAGAATCAGCGATGAGATTAACAGTGGAAAGCAAGAATGAACGTGATCCTAGAAAATGTGTTAAAACATCAACGATTAACTACCATGGTACTTGCGGAAGTTATAGGTGTGAAAGCTGTAGTGAGAGACAAATAGCAGAGAGTCTTGGTTAAAAGGATAGCCTTTCAAGGCGAGCTGAGTCAAACCAGCATGATAAAAGAAAAAGAAATACACAAGAAAAGAACAGAAATGCAAATAAAACTTTTGACAAAGTTAAGTGGAATGCAACTGTTGAGATTCTGAAGATAGCAGGGTTAAGATACATGCAGTAATGTATTATCTACAACTTATACAGAGACGAGACTGCATTTATAAGGTTCGAAGAACATAAGTGGGGATAGTAGTTTTGCAATAAGTGAAAAAGTGTTGTGGGCAAATGGCTATGTTTCCCAGATTATATCTTGATGAAGAAGTAAAGAGAACCAAAGAAACATGAAATGGGATTTAAAAGTTCAGAGGGACGAAATGAAAACTTTAAGATTTGCCGATGACATGCATCCTATTAAAGACACCAAAAGACTCTGAACATGAGTTGAACAGAATGGACCATGCATCGAAAAGAGACCAACGAAATTAAACATGGGTAATGCAGTGCAAACGAATTAAATCATGTGACGCAGAGAAAATTAAATTAGGAAATCAGATAATAGAAGTAATTAGATTGGGTATTCGGACACCATAATGAGTGACAACCTCAGAAGTAAAGGATATGTATTGAAGATCGGTAACAACAAGAAAAAATATTTGATACGGGAAATAAACTGATCTCTGATGTAAATTTGAGTATTAGGAAGATTTTTCAGATATTCTTTGGGATGTAGCTTATACTAAGTGAAACGTAGACTATAAACAGCACAGAAATAGCGTGTAGAAGATTTTGAGATATAGAGCTAGAGAAGAATACTGGAGATCAGACTGGTAGATTGTGTAATTAGTGTACAACTTAAACCATTCAAGGAAACTCGATCTTCACCGCAGAACTTTATTTAAAGAAGGAACAGTTTCATAGAACACTTTCTGAACCATTAGGAACAGTTGTTAATGGCGGAAAACGGAAGGTTTCAGATGGAGACCAATGTCGAATACAGTAAGCGGATCGAAATGCGTGTAGTTTGCAATAATTAAAGACATATTAAGAGGGTCGTACAGGGTAGATAAGTGTGGAGAGCTACATCAGAGAAGTTACCAATAACGTATTTCTCTGAAACATATGTAAAGTGAAAGTTTTAAATTTTGGAACTGAAAGGTACGATAAGGTGAAAAGTAGGAACAGATCTTAGATCGAAGCCCAAACATTTCAGATTGTAGTATCGTTTGATTATAATTAAACAGATGTTGTTCCGAGTACTACAGTGATTTATATGTACGTTGATGCTGAAACATGTTCGTTAATCGGTGTGCACGCTGACTATGCTGAAAAAACTATAGTTGATGTTCCACCACCAGCTGAAAATACAGCGCTGCAAGCACTCAAATTGTGGTATGGGTGCAAAGATAATGGAGGAACGATCGAACACACATTAAAGAGGGTTCTGGGAGTTTATTAGGATACGGTCACAAGCTACAATACGCGTTCGATATGGTATCTTGACTCAGCAACATGCTGCATGCGTAACACGATATGGTCGACAGTTGTTCGCGGCATAACAGGTGTAATCAGTCCATATGTCATCACATGGTATCCTTCAGATCAAGAAGAGTTCACATACATCCATGATAGACACGATCTTTCAGATATCCTGGATTTTGGACAGGGGATTTGGAAGCGATACATGTTGAAATGACCAAGAGTTGATGCGGTCATTACCGAAGGTTTCACAAAGCAAATCTTTCATCTGGCAAAGGACATATGGTGTCGCTCCATCTTAAGTGGAAACAGTGCTGTAATCACAATCCCGTCCTTGCAATCATATGTTGTACATGGAATCTCTTGTAACGTGCAGATACGTCGGTACATCTAACAGGCCTGCGAGGTGTCATGTCCTATTTGAGAAACCAACTGAGCATGATGGAGCTTGTGAAACCACGCCGCACAGTCACATAAGTTGATGTTCCTGCAGAACATGTGGCAGTGTAGAACCCCATATGCGACAGTTCTGGCAATTACGGAACCGTGCTGGATAAAATGTGTCTCGTTCGTCGACTGAATATTCCGCGGCTATATGGCATCCATTTACGTATCTGCCAAAAAAGGTAGGGCAAAGATACGGTACTGTAGCCTAACTTAGCTCTTCATTTGGTGCATATTTTGAATCTTGTAAGGACACCAGTATAAAATGCGCCTCAAAATCTTTTGAACTGGGCAGAGACGTTCCCGTGGTATTGGCTGCTGAATTGGGAGTATGTGCAGCGCCGTTGGCTATAGCTACAACAAATTCATCATGAACTTCTTGCTGCACGAACTGATTCACCTGTTTCGGCAAATTTCTTATTCATGTTCTGTACCCCATTTATTGACATGGGGCCTTTTCACAGCTGTTTCTGTCGGCAACATTCCACGAATGCAGCGTTGCTCTTGCTGCCTTTCTGGTGAAACAACTTTACAAGCAGTGCACGACCTTTCTTCTCAGCAAAAATTGCGCTTCGTATGGTAATCATCAACCGTCTTAACCATGTGGACCAACATCCACTTCACAAAAGAAATCAACACTTGTCGCCGAACGACAAGCAGCATACTGACTTCAACACAGGAAATATTTCACATTCACACTGCGTACAGCGCAGTAATTGCATCTTGTGGCAGAAAATAGAACCATTATTTTTTTCAGCATACCCCGTGATTGCACCGATTAGTGAACATATACTGTACTTACGATGTCTCAGCGTCCTGCGGGGTATACATCCCACAATGCAGCACTCGGAACACCGTCAGTTTAATTATAGCCACCCAGTATGATACACACAAAATCATCAAAAAAATAAATGTAGGGAATAACTGTGCCTTACACACATAACTGAGTACTTCCACGATTCTCTCTACTCTTTTGTCCTTTGAGAATTTGAATGATGACCTCAGATGATAAGTCCCATAGTGCTTAGAGCCATTTGAACCATTTCAACGTGAAGTGAGAACCTACCATTTAGGACGCGTCAATCGGCACAGTTGTTTTCCCCATCTCCAGAGTTTCATTTTGGCATAGTGTTGTGCTGGAATTGCTAGAATGTGGACACTATGGACACGTTATTACAGCTAGTGCCACTGTGGGCGAGCTGTCGCAAGCACGGAATGATGTGTGGTCAGTCACCTGCAGCAAGTGGAACCAACAGCGTCTACTGGAGGTAAGTGACGTCGCTCCATAGGAGGCTGTGGACAACCCTGCGGCGTTTGCCAGGAGCTGCACTGCTGTAACAGTAGAGCTGTCCGTAAAGGCGGCATGGGACAGAATGTGTTGGTGTAGTCAGCTGCTACACACTGAGCTACTTCTGGGAAGAGCTGAGAGCTAGGGCCTCAGGAAACAAATGTGCTGCGGTACTGGTCTGCCAGACAATACTATGGTATGTGTGGTGTGTGGCCGCTGTGTGTACCCAACTGCCCGAGGGAGTGGCTCGTGTCGTTTTTCCGGACGAAGGGCAGCGAACGCCGTGGAAGTGAAGAAAGGGGCTTCTGCACGTCTAGGAGAGCGCTATATGAAATATGTTGCAGACGACGGTTTTACGTTGACGATTTTTATACAGTGCACTGCATGGTGTACGAACTATGCGCTGCGTGATTCTCCTAGTGGCAACTTTCTGCACGAAATTCTGTGGTTATGTGGCAAGTTGTAGTTGTTTATTTATGGCCCATACGAATGCGGGCTTGTGCGCTATGAGCGAGATCTGTTGTATATTTAACTAGATGCTATAAGCGTGATGAACTATGTTAATCCTAAAGTGTTTTTTAAACAATGCCATGAACCTGACTGCTGAGAATTTCATCAAGTTTCTTGCTCTATGTAAATAATCAATTGTTTGCATTACTGCATAAGGGTTTCTTAAGATATGTGTGTAGGTAGTAAGAGTGTTGCATTTAGCTTGTTGTGCTAGCTATCTGGCGATGGTGGTAGTAGTTGTATTTTACGATCCTACTTATGCCTAATCATCTCATGTTTTGGCTGGTTCAAATGGCTCTGAGCACTATGCGACTTAACTTCTAAGGTCATCAGTCGCCTAGAACTAATTAAACCTAACTAATCTAAGGACATCACACACATCCATGCCCGAGGCAGGATTCGAACCTGCGACCGTAGCGGTCACTCGGTTCCAGACTGTAGCGCCTAGAACCGCAGGCCGGCCCATCTCATGTTTTACTGCTTAAATTGTCTCAGATATTATTAGTGGTTATGACTATGAGAGAAATATAGAAATTGTTAATGATGTTGCCTAGTTTTGTGCACTTGGGCAAACCTTGAATTTTATTCACTTATTTGAGTGGGGCGGGGGGGGGGGGGGGGGGGGGGGGGAAGGGTGTTGTACTGTTTGTGTGGAGCTTAAGAATCTTTTACAACACGTGCTAATTTGAGCTCTATTGGAACATAACCCTCTAATACGAACCCCACTCAACCTAAATCTCATTCTTCCTATCATTCCATCCATCTATTTTTTCTATGTTGCTACAACTCGAATCATGAGAGCAATTCACACAAATCTTTTCACAAATGCGCACAACACATTCGACCACCGTAGCAGAGGATGGGACAGCAGAAACAGGTTGAGTTGTGTCTGGAGAGGATAACGTTACAACCGGACCAACTTACATGAAATACAAGCATCGTCATAAAATGAGTTTCATCCACAAGGAGCCGAAAAACCAACTCAAACTGGGTGAGTGTGTTGCACACCTTCAGCTGTGGCAATGAGTACACGGTCAGTCGTGTACGTGGGTGGCGTGCGTGGAGCCGTTATGTCGTGACCGTCGCTGCCAGCGGGTATAAATATGGGTAGCGCCACTAGAACATAGCCTTAACATGCACTATGTCGTGTAGTTTCTGAAGCTGCCTGCATGACGCTAAGGCGCGTTCTTGTTCAGCCCCGCCGTGCCAGATTGGGACCGCTTCTCCATTTGTCTCACATACAACGGCAAGTGAAACGAACTCTGACCAGAAAGTCACTCCCCAGAGCATTATATGTGCTACTGAAACCGAACTGCAGGATAACGTTATGAAATGAAAATTAACTGCGGGACTATTCCACCTTAGTATTGTAGTCATTAACTCATATACAGAGGTCACAAAAGTCATTGGATACCTGGTAATATCATGTTGGACCGCATTTTACCCGGCATAGTGCTGCAACTCGGCGTGGCATGAACTCAACAAGTCCTTGGGTGTCCCTGCAGGAGTACTGAGCCATGCTGCCTCCACAGCCGTCCATGATTGCGAAAGTGTCGCCAGAGCAGAATTTTGTCCACCTCTCGATTGTACCCTGTAAATGATACATGGGATTCATGTCAGCCGATCTGGGTGGCCAAATCATTCGCTCGAGTGGTCCAGAATGTTCTTCAAACCAATCACCAAAAATGTGGCAAGGTGACACGGCGCATTGTCAGCCATAAAATTTCCATTGTTGTTTAGCCGGATTTGTAATCAAAAGTATCCGGACACTGTTGTGTCGTTCGTCTGTGAGCGAGATTTCCATAAACATCCCAAGGTCCACTATTTCCGATGTGATGGTGAAGTGGAAACGTGAAGAGACACGTACAGCATAAAGTGTACAGTCCGACCTCGCTTGTTGACTGACAGAGACCGCCGACAGTTGAACATGGTCGTAATGTGTAGTGAGGTAGACCTCTTTCCAGACCATCACACAGGAATTCCAAACTGCATCAGGATCTACTGCAAGTACTATGACAGTTAGGCGGGAGATGAGAAAACTTGGATTTCATTGTCGAGCTGCTCACAAGCTACGCATCACGCCGGTAAATGCCGAGCGACGCCTCGATTGGTGTAAGGAGCGTAAACATCGGACGACTGAACAGTGAAAAAACGTTGTGTGGAGTGACTAATCACGGTATATAATGTGGCGACCCGATGGCAGGGTGTGGGTATGGTGAATGTCCGGTGAACATGATCTGCCAGTATGTGTACTGCCAACAGTACAATTCGAAGGGGGTGGTCCTATGGTGCGGTCGTGTTTTTGATGGAGGGGGCTTGCACCTCTTGTTGTTTTGCGTGGCACTTTACAGCACAGGCCTAAATTAATGTCTAAGCACCTTCTTGGTTCCCACTGTTGAAGAGCAATTCTAGGATGGCGATTGTATCTTTCAGCACGATCGAGCATCTGTTCATAACGCACGCCCTGTGGCGGAGTGGTTACACGATAATAACAACCTTGTAATCGACTGTCATGCACAGAGTCCTGACCTGAATCCTATAGCATACCTTTGGGACATCGACTTCGTGCCAGGCCTCACCGACCAACATCGACACCTCTCCTCAGTGCAGCACTCCGTGAAGAATGGGCTGCCATTCCCCAAGAAACCTTCCAGCACTTGATTGAACGTACGCCTGTCATCAAGCTCATGGATGGGCCAACACAATGTGGCGATCCGATGGATGGGTGTGGGTATGGCGAATGCCCGATGAACGTCATCTGCCAGAGTGTGTAACGCCAACAGTAAAATTCGGAAGCGGTGGTGTTATAGTGTGATCGTGTTTTTCATGAAGAAGGCTTGCATCCCTTGTTGTTTTGGGTGGCACTATCACAGCACAGGCCTACACTGATGTCTTAAGCACCTCCTTGCTTCCCACTGTTGAAGAGGAATTCGGGGGTGGCGATTGCATCTTTCAACACAATCGGGCGCCTACCTGTTCATTATGCACGGGCTGTGGCGGAGTTGTTACACGACAGTAACATCTCTGTAATGGACTGGTCTGCACTGAGTCCTGACCTGAATCATATACAACATTTTTGGGATCTTTTGGAACGCCGACTTTATGCCAGGCCTCACCGGCCGACATCGAAGCCTTCACGAAGTGCTTATCGCTATCCCATGACTTGCCACATCAGTGTGGGTATGTGTGTTCGACACCTCCTAACCTATCCGAACTCGTCATACGTATCATTTACTGTGTGAAAGGGATCGCTTTGTGGGGCAAAAACCATCTACCTATAAAAGGGCTGGGGTTGGGTGAAAAGAATTGTAGCCCACGGTTTGCAAATACCCAGAACTTATTCATCCTGTATTTGAGAATGACAGCAGTTGCATATGATCTCAAAATTTCAAGAAACATTTTCTCTGTGACAACCCCCACAAAATGAGGATAGAAAAAAAGTTAACAACCTATTACATTTTTGCTGTTCAGGGATCAGGCATAAAGTATTAATTTATTAGTTCATTACTACTAACTCTATTCGAGCAGATTTTTCAGACTTTAGTCACATGTACCACAGAAACATATCATTTCACGATACATAGTTTAGGAGATATGACGTCATAAATATTGAGATGTATGGCAAACAGCCGCATCATTAAAGACTTTTAAGTTTATTAATTCGTTGTTACTAACACTATTCACAACAGGATTTTGAGGACAGTATCTATGAATGAAATATATGTGATTTGTGCGTACAATGGCAAACCCGCTGGTATAAAGCCTCCTCCAAATCTCCTGGATACATTTCTAACGATCTTCGTACACTTATTACTCACAATCTGGAAATAAATACTGTGGATGTAAGAACTAGCAACCTCCTAATGTTGTTGGCGTAATAACGTGTTGAGAGAAGCGATAAGGGTGAAGAAAGACCTGGACAGACAGAGCGGGCGAAGGAGGACACAGACAGATAAAAGAAAGAGGTGGTAATGGACAGAGAGAGGGGGGAAAGGAGGCGATTGACCGGTGGAAGAAAAGAGGAGATGATGGACAGAGGGAGGGGGAAGAGGAAATGGGGTGAGGAGGACATAGAGGGGGCGGAAGAAGATGGTTTCAGAGGTGCGAGGAGAAGACGGAGAGAGAGTGTCGGACAGAGAAGATGGACAGAGAAAAGAGCAGGAAGAGAAGGTGAAACAGTGGGGAGTGCAGGAGGTAAACGTAGAGTGGCGGGAGAAGGATGAGAAGGGGGAAGGAGGAGAAGCACTAACAGAACTGGAATAAATACATACACGGCCAATGCTGGGTACTCAGCTAGTCTGACAAGGAGAAAAATAGATATAAAAAAGGAAACACAGTCATTTAACTCGAATTTACTTGTGAGGAAAAGGCTCACACCAATGTGACGCCTCACAAGATTGACTGAAAGGTTGTTAGTACACAACACAAACGGCAGAGTTCCAAACACACTTCACTGGATCACAGCCAAAGTTACATCTGTCAATGATTTTCCATCAAAGATAACCTGCGATGTCCTCCCTACCAAATAATCCTTAATTCAGTAACGAACTTCTCTTGATATCCCATACGATCATACTTTTGATAACAAGCGTAAATGTGGTACTGAGTCAAATCTATATTATCTCCATTGTAATGGTGCAAGAATTAATTTGGGCCAATACCCCTGGATTTTCAGTTGTAAAGCTACTTCGAAAATCGAGTTCAGCCTTTCTGGCCACACTTTGCTGTCCTGAATTTCAGCCCCTGCCAGTCTATGAGTGTCTAGGCACTAACATCGGTACCACCGACAGCCTTTACACATGACCAGAAACTCTATGGACCTTGTGAGAGCCCTTCGTTAACCTTCCTCTGCCGTAATAGTCGAAGGCTTCACGCAATGTCACCTTGACAGCCAAACGCGCTTTACTCAGAATGTCACTGTTTCTAGCATTTTGTTTCGTTCTTCAACTGTTATGCAGTAGTCCCTGTTTATTTACTTTGATTGTATACTATGGAGGTCTCCTCCCATTATGAATTGTTCTAACAGATACATATCTACCAAGTGCATAGTCACCTATTCCTCTAAACCTGACACGCAGTTCTTCTACACGATCCTCTCCTGAGGTAATTCACTCATTGACACACGGCGCTAATGTTTCAAAATACACTGACGGAAAAAGAAGTCGCAGCGCCAAGAATGAGTTGTGCTACATAAACCAAAGATAATAGGCGCGTTTCTCCATCTAAAAGATGATATTTACTCAAATTTCGTACGGGTCGCATCAGAGTGGTATTAGTAGCATCACTATGGGGATGCAAATCTGGTTTGTTTTAAGTACACGCTGAAACGGTCGTGAACGTTATTTACGTTTGAGGTCGGACGTAGTAAGCCTATAAGACTACAAAGACGCCCTTATCAGCACATCACTGAGTTTGAACTAGATTGTGTAAGAGGACTGTGACAAGCTGGATGTACCTTCTGCAATACTGTAGAAAGAGTAAGCAGGAATGTAGGTGCTGAGCATGAGTGCTGTTAAGGCGCCCTCGAGAAGCTCCGGACGGCCACGTGACATTAACGATACGGAAGACAGTGGTTTTTGGCGTGCATATGGTACTGCATATGTAGCAGCATTTTGAGTTGCTGTTGGCACCACAGTGACATGACGTACTATTACAAATCTATTACTTCAAGGACAACTGGGATCTAGAAGCCCGGTAGCGTGCATTCCCACGGCCCCAGACCATCGCCGTTTGCGACTTCAGTGATTTCAAGAGAGAGCGCGTTGAAGGGTAGGGTGGAGGTCTGTTGTATTTTCTGGTGAAAGCTGGTTCTGTCTCTGTGCCAGTGATGGCCGTATTTTGCTTAGAAGGAACCCATTTGAGGGCCTCCAACAAACCTGTCTGCGTGCTAGACACACTGTATTTACTTGCCTCTGGTGTCACAGTCTGGATTGCGATTTCGTGCGACAACAGGAGCGGTCCAGTAGTTCTTCCACGCACCTTTATTGTAAATTTGTACGTCAGTCTAGTGATTCGATCTGCTTTTCCGCCATTCATGAACAGCATTCCAGGCGGTATTTTCAACAGGACAACGCCATCGTTATCCACAGTCAGTATTAACTCTGCCTGTACTGATCGACCAAGTGAAATAGGCATGGAACTCCATCCCACAAACTGAGATCAGGCTCCTGTAGAGCGCAGTGAATGCACTTTCGCATGCTTGCATTCCGCGTTCTGGCGGTCACACCGATTATTTATGTACCGTACAAGCATTTCATATTTGCAGTGGCTTATCTCGAGCTTACATTAACCTGTGATCTTGCAATGTTAATAACTTAAATATATTACCTAGACAATAACGTATCCGATACTTGATTGCTATGCATTAATCATTTTTTGGAGTTGCAAATTTTTCTGTCAGTGCGTCAACGCTTCTACTTATGTTTATTGCCTTTTGTCCCTTACTAATCATTGTTGCTAGAACTGCCTCACCATCAATCACTGTTCTTCAAAGGCAAATAAAATATTGTTCTTTTCAGCCTTATTAAATCGCTACTGTTGCGAGTATTGCACATTGCTAGAGGATATTTTCACTTGGAGATTAGAGGAGTCTTAAAGAAAAGGAAGTAACTAAGGTTTGTGAAATACATATTCACCCAAACAGGAAGGGAAGGACCGAGAACTGAGTGGGAGCAGATTTGGGATCAGGGTACAAACGTCAAGTAGGGTAATTGTTCTATAATATTGATTTTCAAAATATGAAGCTGTAAGTAGGCTGTTTATGTTTTCTTATTGGCGACGTTACGTAGCGCTCAATATGAAAATCACTGGCTGTGCTGTGTGCAGTCTGTGGCTGCTTTGCATTGTTGTAATACTCGCCATTGTAGTGTTAGGCAGCTGGCTGTGAACAGTGCGTAGCGTTGCGCAGTTGGAGGTGAGCCGCCAGCAGTGGTGGATGTGGGTAGAGAGATGGCGGAGTTTTGTAATTTTTCATGAACTGGTATATTTATATATGATGATATCAAGGTAAATACATTGTTTGTTCTCTATTAATATCTTTCATTTGCTAACTATCCCTATCAGTAGTTAGTGCCTTCAGTAGTTTGAATCTTTTATTTAGCTGGCAGTAGTGGCGCTCGCTGTATTGCAGTAGCTTGAGCAGCGAAGATTTTGTGAGGTAAGTGATTTGTGAAAGGTATAGTTTAATGCTAGTCAGGGCCATTCTTTAGTAGGGAGTTTTGAAAGTCAGATTGCGTTGCGCTAAAAATATTGTGTGTCAGGTTAAGCACAGTCCTGTAAAATTGTTCAAAGGGGACGTTTCAAAGCATATGTGTGGTAGTACAAAGGTAACAATGTCATGTTGCCGTTGCAAGATAGCGCTTATTTGAATTTTTGTTATCCGAATGTTACCCAAAAAGCACTCAGCTATACCCGCACTTTGTACTTATTTACAGGAACCAAATGGTGAAGTAATAGTGAGTTCTGCTTTGGTATCAGTTTTCTGACGGGCTTTCTGTTGCCCGCCTGGTCTTCTTCACCTGCCACAACCTCTTCTCTCAGAGTAACACATTCAACGTCCTTCATTATTTGTTCAAAGTATTCCATTTTCTGTCTATCCCTACAGTTCTTACCCTCAGCAGTTCCCTCTACTACCATGGAGGTTATCCCCTGATGCCGTAACATATGTTCTATCATCCTCCCTCTTCTTCATAACAGTATTGCTCACGTTTTCTTCCTCTCACCTATTCTGGGAAGAATCTCCTAGTTTCTTGTCACGCCAGCTAATTTTCAATGTCCTTCTGTGGCACCACGTCTCTAACGCTTCGATTGTCTTCTGTTCTGATTTTCCGAAAGACCGTGGTTCACTTCCACTCAATTCTGTTCTCTTCCCGAAACGGGCTTTTTCTGAAATTCATTCCTCAAATGACGACCAGTGTTTGAGGTAGGTTATTTATATATCTAGCAAAGTCCTCTCTGCAAATACCAGTCTGTTTTTTACGTGCTCCTGCACTTCTTTGATGCCAAGTTTATCGCTGATGTCATTTCTGCTACTGCTCATCACTTCCATGTTCCTTCAGTTTATCCTCAGTCCATAATCTATGTTCATTAGACTGTATACTCCATTCAGCGGGCCTGCATCTCTTTCTCACTCCCACTGAAGATTAGCAGATTCATTAGAGAATCTTGTTATTGATATCCTTCCTTGGATTTTAATTACAACCCCGATTTTTTCTTACATTCCCGTCTTTGCTTCTTTGTTGTATACTTTGAACGATAGGGGCAAAGCAATTCGTTTTTCGCCGTCTATCCCTGTTGTAAAATATTTATTCTTGTACTTAGTGTGTACGACTCGCCTTTCTATGTACGTTACCTCTGTTTTCCAGAGAATTTTGAATTTGTCGTAGTCAAACATTTTTCTCTACAAGGGCGACTCCTATGAAAGTCTCCGTTCCACAATGAACGGCAATTCCAGAATTTTTCCTACTGCCTAACTGATCGTTATATACCAGTTCCTCAATTTTCTTTCCCATTCTTCTTCGACTGTGCAGATTATTATTAAAATAAAGAAAAATTTTTTACGCAATATGTTTTTAAAACGGACTTAAAAGTATAAAATAATTTCTTCCAGCTCCGTGCAGATTATTAACCACATACTGATAGCCCTGAGAATTTATGCTTGTGAATTTTTTAAATGCTATGAAAATACTTGTAGAGTTTAAGACGAAAACTGTGAAGCGCATTCAGCAGACAATGGCAAAGAGGTGATCTATTCATGTATGAATGACGCACTGCGTGCACTCCAAGTTTTTCGTTTGAATGCCTACAAATATTTTCATAGGTTATTATTAATTCACAAGCACAAATTTTAGGTGTATCGGTACGGGATTAATAATCTGTACCGGGCTGGAAGAAATTATTTTTGACATTTTAATCCCTTTTTAAAAACGTGTAGCGTTAAAAAGTTTCTGTATTTCAATAATCACTTTCGATTTTTAATCTTGTGCGTGCCAAATTTCTCAGTCAATTTCAAACATTTTGATATACTTGCAACACACTCCTATAGGAAATTTTGGATTATTTCAGTTGCTCGAGTCAGCCAATAGGTCACGTACGCCTCGGATTAATTGATGAAAAGACCTCGAAGGTAAAAATTTGCAAGAATCGAGTTGAGACGGGATCTTAACAGAAACTGAAACTTCCGCAAGTGGAACAGGAGAAGTGGTGAAACAGCAATGGTACAAAAAGAACTCACCACCACATACAATACGAGAAAGCTGGTTAATATTAGGCCGTCGTCGTCGTCGAGTTCTGAGCCATACTGATACTTTCAAGTCCCAAGATAATTGTGAAGATGGTTTGAAATCAATTGCAAAATTTGTGCCGAGCAAACAGACAAGTAGCGATCTAATTAAAACGTATTAAAAAGCGGAGAGGGTGAAACAGACTGCCATACATGCCTATAAGGGAAAATTCGGTTTCATTCGTAAATAAAATAGCGAGAAGAAGAGCAACAGAATGAGTGCATTTCAGTAACGGATAGCCCGCTTTGAAAATAGTTGACCTCAATTTAGGTGGGCAATGACGATTAGCACTGGAACAGAAATGTTTTAAATGCTACTCTTAAATAATGTAGCACATGCTATTTCCATCCCCTGGAACGCGAAGGACAGTGAGTTCGAGCGACACATAATAAATCACACACACTTGGCGCAAAGTTTCATTTTAAATATACGAGCATAACATAAATCGGTATTACAGGTGTCACTGCAAAGTTCTCCGCAGCACAGCAGTGATGTATTTCGCAAGAGAGGCCGAGGATCCCTACGGGGGAGAGTAGTGTGGGAGGTTGCGCAGAGGTGGAGGAATAGACAGCACTGGGTGGGGGGCATAATGCTCCACAACTGCGGCATAAACCCGGTTTACGTCTTCACCAGGAGCAGCAATACGCCCCGCGGAGCTACCCACAGCATTGGCGGGCCAAAAAAGATGGCGAGGGTCAGACAGTGATAGGACTGGAGGGAAATAACGTATAAAGAGAAACAGCGGCCGCACCCTCGTAAACCGGTCGTATTTTCGTTTTTATCTCATTTCGTCGCGCCGTGCTAGCCGCCAACTCAGCCCGGCCTTACCGACTTCGGTTCCAGCGCGTATTACAGCTCTAACCGGCTGGCATTACGCCGCATACGGACAGACGTTACGAAGCTATAGGCCCTGCGGCGATTCTTTATAGTTAGACGGCCGTCGATATCCAGTTTCTCTGCGATACTTTACTTGTTCTTAATGGAGCGTAATTGTGGGATCATCTGCGTCTGGGCTGGTGGAACGGTATGGACGATTACTAGTCAAGACATTTATTTTTTGTTTATTTTAGGTAATCGCTATGTCCTCTTTACACAAAGTCCTAGC
This sequence comes from Schistocerca serialis cubense, assembly GCF_023864345.2. NCBI lineage: Eukaryota > Metazoa > Arthropoda > Insecta > Orthoptera > Acrididae > Schistocerca > Schistocerca serialis. The sequence continues at coordinate 222,413,148 of NC_064645.1, forward strand.
AGCATTAATAACCATCAAAACAACATTGGTAATGCCAAATAGGCTTCTTTTCTATATGGAAATCTCTAGTTACCCTAGCACGAATTAAATCAATAATGGACGTTTTGCACACCAAGTACACTGCTATGGCAATGTTGAAGTCATAAATCACATATGAGGGCCAGAATGAAACTTGGGAGTACTACACTGTTAAAATTACGATTCCAAAACTGTAACACGAAATCACTGAGGTAATCTACCAGTGTTATACAACATGTTGCCATATTCTGACGTCAACAGCGCCACGTGACCACAGGCAGTACTACCAACAGAATGCTGCCTTTGAGATCACTTTGAAGAGGGAAAATTTTCTTCCGAAATTCACTTCAGACTACAGCGTGCCTTTTGAAATGTCTGCGTTGGCACCAGCTGTGTTAGCACCAGTGTAAAACACTCTAAACATTAAAATACGAGATGAGCCTCATAGAAGTCGCCTTCAATCTCTCTCCAAGGTACGCAAAAATGGTGGAAGAATGTCAGAGTAAATGAAATCAGTGCAAAACTTGCAGTCGAACACAGTGCAGCGCAAGAAATGATCACAGATGAAGTTTCCGAGAAGTTTGTACCTTTTGGATCCCACGTTTATTGACCAAAGACCACAACCTGCAGAGAAGAATCATAACAGAAGAACCATAACGCAGATCATTATTCAGATATTTCGAAACGAAGATGATAATTTTTTGATGAGCACTTTAAAAGGCGGTGAAAGCTGAATATATCGTTACAGTATGAAGCAAAATACCAGAGTATTGGATGACACGGCTTGGATTCACCTTTATAGAAGAAAGCGAAGACAGTACGATTTGCTGAGAAAGTTATGGGAACTGTCTTCTGTCAAGCACAGGGTTGCATTCGGATCGAATTTCTTGAACCTTGACTAACCATATAAAATTCACGGGATACTTCGTAACATTGCAATAAAATTAAACAGCTCCAACCTTCGTTTTCACGCTGTTTTATTATATTGCAACGAGTTGCTGTGACTCCATACACCATTTGGTTGCAATATAATTAAGGTTGCAGTTACTTGACTTTATTACGTAAGGGAACGACTGAATTCCTGCAGACTAACCACGTGAAGAACGGACACAAAAAAGAGTAATAATATCATGTCGGACACCCTTTTGCCCACAGTATTGCAACTACTAGACGTACCATGGATTCCACAAGTATATGGAAGTGATTTGCAGAAATACTGACCCATACCACCTCTACAGCCATAAGTAATTCAGAAAGTATTGCTTGTGCTGGATTTTGTGCTCTTACTTTCCTCTCGATGATGTCCCGTAAATTTTCGATGAGATTCATGTCGGACGCTCTCGGTGACCAATTCATTAGCTCGAACGGTCCACAATATTCTTCAAAACAATCGCGAACAATTGTGGCCCGGTGATATGGCGCATTGTCATCCACAAAAATTCCGTTGCTGCTTAGGAATAAATGGCTGAAAATGGTCTCAGGGCAATGATGCTTCACATCTGCAGTGCAGAAAGCTACGTAAATTTAAGTATTAACTGTGTTTTTCTTACTTGTCACTTCTTTTTCCGTGTGTTTTTGCTTTTAGGAAGCCTTAATTTTCGAGTACTAGTATCAGTGTACCATAGATTTCGTGTTTGTTTTGAATACATTCCAGAGACAGTTAGTACTTATTTTCATTGTTTCCAACAAGAAGTGTCTAGTTACCGCAGTTTAGTCAGGTATCAGCCACCTTTAGTGAATCAGCAGTTTAGTTAAAAGTTGATTACTTAACTCTTGTAAGTAGGCTGTTTAGGTTTTTATGTTGCTAACGCCACGTAGGGCTCCTTATGAAAATCAGTGACTGTGCTGTGTGCAGTCTGAGGCTGGTTGGACTCACTGTTGGAATGTTCGCTTGTGTGGTGTTGGGCAGTTAGATGTGAACAACGCGTAGCGTTGGGCAGTTGGAGGTGAGCCGCCAGCACTGGTGGATGTGGAGAGAGAGATGCCAGAGTTTTGAGAACGGACGATCTGGACGTGTGTTCGCCAGAAAAAGGAAATTTGTAAAGATGGATGTCATGAATTTATATATACATATATATATATATATATATATATATATATATATATATATATATATATATATATGATGACTTTTGAATAGTATTAAGGTAAATACATTGCTTGTTCTCTATCAAAATCTTTCATTTGCTAACTATACCTATTAATAGTTAGTGTCTTCAGTAGTTAGAACCTTTTATTTAACTGGCAGTATTGGCACTCGCTGTATTGCAGTAGTTCGAGTAACGAAGATTTTTGTGATGTAAGTAATTCATGAAAGGTATAGGTTATTGTTAGTCAGGGACATAATTTTGTACGGATTATTGAAAGTCAGATTGCGTTGCGCTAAAAAAAAATATTTTGTGTCAGTTTAGTGGCGATCAGATTAAGTAAAGAGAGAAATGTCTGAGTACGTTCAGTTTTGCTCAGCTGTTTGATAACGTAGAATTTTACCAGCACAGTAATTCACAGTTTTTATAAGGGGACGTTACACTCTCTACAGTAAATTGTTGATATCTTAGGATGGATAGTATGTGTGACTGCTGTGTACGCACGCAGGAGGAGCTGGCCACTGTTCGCGAACAACAGAACCTGCTGATGGCCGCGGTCAGCCGTCTTCAGGCTGCTGCCTCGGAGTGTAGAGGCAGTGGGGAGTCTGGTGCGTCGCATGGTACACCCCAGGTGTTACATGCTTCACGCACGGCCCCTGCTGTCGAGACATCTTCGCGGGTACCGGGCGCCGTTGGGCCACCCTCTACCCAAGAGGAGTGGCTGGTTCAGCGGCGTTCGGGTCAATGTGGAGGCTGGCTGTGTGGCATCGCCCGCTCTGCTTGTGAGTGGACATGTGACCGCTCCTTCGGCAGGCTCACGAGGGAAGGGGTTTATTAGTGATTGGGAGCTCCAATGTTAGGTGGGTGATGGAGAGCCTTAGGGAGAAAGCGGAAATGTCGGGGAAGTAGCCAGTGTTCACTCTGTCTGCTTGACAGGGGGAAGGGGTGTCTCATCCGAGATGTGGAGGCCATAGAGAGCACTGGGTGCACCCGACTGCATATTGTTGCTTATGTCGGTGACTCCTGCCGTCTGGGTTCAGAGGTCATCCTCAATTCATACAGGCGGTTGGCGGAGTTGGTAAAGGCGGAAAACCTCGCTTGCGGGGTGGAATCTGAGCTAACTATTTGTAGTGTGGTTTCCAGAACCGATAGTGGTCCTCTGGTTTGGAGCCGAGCGCTAAGCTTAAACCAGAGGCTCAGACGATTCAGCGGAGATCTGTGGTGCAAATCTTTCGACCTCCGCTATCGAGTGGAGAAATGTAGAGTCCCCCTGAATAGGTCAGGCGTGCACTACACGCAGGAAGCGGCTACATAGGTAGCGGAGTGCACATGTAGGTTTTTCATGTTAGAGAATTCCCTCCCCCAGGTCCGACAAGATGCCTTCTGAGACGCGACAAGGTAGGCAAAACGCAACAGGGAATGACAGTATTAATGTGGTAATAGTAAACTGCAGAAGCGTCTATTGAAAGGTCCCAGAACTGCTCTCATTAATAAACGGTCGAAATGCCCATGTAGTACTAGGGTCGGAATGTTGGCTGAAACCAGACGTAAACAGTAATGAAATTCTAAACTCAGATTGGAATGGGTACAGCAGGGACAGGCTGGACAGTGTAGGGGGAGGCGTGTTTATAGCGATAAAAGTGCTATAGTGTCGAAGGATTGACGGAGATCCGAAATATGAAGAAATTTGGGTGAAGGTCACGGTTAAAGCAGGCTCAGACATGGTAAATGGATGTATGTATAGGCCCCCTGGCTCAGCAGCAGCTGTGGTAGAACACCTGAAGGAAAATTTGGAAAATATTTCGCGTGTATTTCCCGACCATGTTATAGTTTTGGGTGGAGATTTTAATTGGCCAGATATAGACTGGGATACTCAAACGTTCATAACGGGTGGCAGGGAAAAAGAATCCAGCGAAATTTTTTTAAGTGCACTATCTGAAATCTACCTTGAGCAGTTAAACAGAGAGCCGACTAATTGCGATATTATTTTAGACCTTCTGGTGACAAATAGACCCGAACTATTTGAAACAGTTAACGCAGAACAGGGAATCAGCGATCATAAAGCCGTTACAGCATCGATGATTTCAGCAGTACATAGAAATATTAAAAAAGGTAGGAAGATTTTTCTGTTTTGCAAAAGTGACAAGAAGCAGATTTCAAAGTACTTGACGGCACAACTCAAAAGTCTTATCTCAAGTACAGATAGCGTTGATCAGTGGACAAAGTTCAAAACCATCCTACAATATGCATTAGATGAGTATGTGCCAAGCACGATCGTAAGAGACGGAAAAAGGCCACCGTGGTACAACAACCGAGTTAGAAAACTGCTCCGGAAGCAAAGGTAACTTCACAGCAAACATAAACGTAGCGAAAGTCTTGCAGACAAACAAAAATTACACGAAGCGATATGTAGTGTGAGGAGGGCTATGCGAGTGGCGTTCAACGAATTCGGAAGTAAACTTCTATGTACTGACCTGGCAGAAAACCCTAAGAAATTTTAGTCTTATGTCAAAGCGGTAGGTGGATCAAAACAAAATGTCCAGACACTCTGTCACCAAAATGGTATTGCAAGAGATAATGACAGACAAAAGGTCGAAATACTAAATGTCTTTTTCCAAAGCTGTTTCACAGAGGAAGACTGCACTATAGCTCCTTTTCTAGATTGTCGCACAGATGAAAAAATGGCAGATATGGGATAGATGACAGAGGGATAGAAAAACAATTGAAATCGCCCAAAAGTGGTAAGGCCGCTGGACCTGATGGGATACCAGTTCGATTTTACACAGAGTATGCGAGGGAATTTGCGCCCCTTCTTGCAGCGGCGTACCGTAGGTCTCTAGAAGATCGTAGCGTTCCAGAAGATTGGAAAAGGGCACAGGCCATCCCCGTTTTCCAGAAGGGACGTTGAACACATGTGCAGAACTATAAACCTATATCTGTAACGTCGATCAGTTGTAGAATTTTGGAACACGTATTATGTTCGAGTATAATGACTTTTCTGGAGACTAGAAATCTACTCCGTAGGAATCAGCATGGGTTTCGAAAAAGACTACCGTGTGAAACCAAGCTCGCGCTTTCGTCCATGAGACTCAGAGGGCTATAGACACGGGTTCCCAGGGAGATGCTGTGTTTCTTGACTTCCGCAAGGCGTTTAATACAGTTCCCCACAGTCGTTTAAATGGACTATAAGACCATTTGTGTGATTGGATTGAAGAGTTCCTAGATAACAAAACGCAGCATGTCATTCTCAATGGAGAGAAGTCTTCGGAAGTAAGAGTGATTTCAGGTGTGCCGCAGGGGAGTGTCGTAGGACCGTTGCTATTCACAATATATATAAATGACCTTTTGCATAATATCGAAAGTTCACTGAGGCTTTTTGTGGATGGTGCTGTAGTATATCGAGAAGTTGTAACAATGGAAAATTGTACTGAAATGCTGGAAGATCTGCAACGAATGGACGCATGGTACAGGGAATGGCAATTGAATCTCAATGTAGACAAGTGTAACGTGCTACGAATACATAGAAAGAAATATGCTTTATTATTTAGCTACAATATAGCAGGTCAGCAACAGGAAGCAATTAATTCGATAAATTATCTGGCAGTAGGCATTAGGAGTGATATAAAATGGACTAACCATATAAAATTAACCTTCGGTAAAGCAGATGCCAGACTGAGATTCATTGGATGACTCCTAAGGAAATGCAGTCCATAAACAAAGGATGTAGGATACAGTACACTTGTTTGCCCACTGCTTGAATACTGCTCACCGGTGTGGGATCCGAACCAGATAGTGTTGACAGAAGAAGTAGAGAAGAGCCAACGGAGAGCAGCGGGCTTCGTTACAGGATCATTTAGTAATCGCGAAAGCGTTACGGAGAAGATAGATAAACTCCAGTTTCAGACTCTGCAAGAGAGACGCTCAGTAGCTTGGTACGGGGTTTTTCTGAAGCTTTGAGAACATACCTTCACCGAGGAGACAAGCAGTATCTTGCTCCCTCCTGCGTGTGTCTCGCGAATAGACCATGAGGATAAAATCAGAGAGATTAGAGTCCACGCAGAGGCATACCCACAATATTTCTTTCCACGAACAATACGAGACTGGAATAGAAGGGAGAACCGATAGAGGTACTCAAGGTAACCTCCGCCACACACCGTCAGGTGGCTTGCGAAGTATGGATGTAGATGTAGATGTAGAATGATCGCTTCGGTTGGACCAGACGATCCAGTCCAATCCAAGTAAAGACAGCCCAGTCCACTATGGAACCACCACCAGCTTGTAGAGTGCCTTGTTGACAACTTGCATCCATGGCTTCCTGGGTTTTGCACCACACTAGAACCCTACTATCAACTCTTACAAACTGAAATCAGGACTGAAGACGATGTCTTGCTCTTAGCAAATTAACTCGCGTTGGCCGTATGCTGCCATAGCCATTAACACCAAATTTCGCCGCACTCTCCTAAGGCATACGTTAGTAGTACGTCTGTCCCACGTTGATTTATACGGTTATTTCACGTAGTGTTGCTTGTCTGTTAGCACTGACTACTACACGCAAAGCCCTCTGGTGTTGGTTATTAAATTAGGGGTGTCGGCCACCGCATTGTCGGTTGTGAGAGGTAACATCTGAAATTTGGTATTCTCGGCACACTCCTGACACTTGATCTTGGAATTTTGAATCCCCTGACGAAATCCGAAATGGATTGTCCCATGAGCCTAGCTCCAACTACCGTTCTGCATTCAAAGTCTGTTATTTTCTGCCATGCAGTCATACGTCACAAATCTTTACACATGAATCACCTGAGAACAGTTGACAATTCTGCCAATGTACTACCCTTTTATACCATATGTACGCGATTCTACGGCCGTCTGTACGAACGAGTATCTCCATCCAAAGACTTTTTTTCACCTCAGTGTAAATTCTGCTCGCTGAATCATGACAATTTAAAAGCTCTGTTGAGAATTACCCCACAAACGCTCTGGGAAGGAAAATCATACTGAAACAAGATGATGCACTTCCTCACACTGTTCGTGTCATTGTTGTAGAGAGTAGGACATGCTAATGGGAAACTCTCTACATCCTCCCTAGACTCCCAACTTGGCACCCTTCGACTGCCATCTTTAAACTCTGTTAAGGAACAGATACGTGGCTAACCCTGCCAGACTGAGGAGGGTGTTCGGCAAGCACTGTGTCCATGTCTTTGGGAAGATAGAACAGAGTCTTATCATAAATGTGTCTTTTATCCTTACAGAACGACGGAAAAATGTGGGGAAAGAAATACGGGTGAAGTTGAAAACTGATAGAACGGCGAGAGTCGTACGTGGAGAATAGTGTAGCTAGAAACACATGACGGATCAATCTAGTGCATTTTCTGATGGCATGTAGTACATGTTAGAGACCTCTATAAGAAATTTCCACCATTTTCTGCATCTTCTTTTCCAAATTTTTAACATGATGTTATGTCTTATGAAACATTTGCAAATATTAGAAGTTCAGCATACCTAAGTTCAGTGGAATATAGAAAAGTAATTTGTAATACATTGTTAATTCTTCAGTTACAGAGTTACATAGCAAGAAAAATTCCATTTTCTTAAAATTAAACGGTAGCTATATTTCATTGGTTATGTGACACCTTATACCTTGAAGTAGAAGGACGATTACCATTTGATATGCATTATTTTTAAATTAAATAAATTATTTTAATCTCTTAATAGTTATATCTGCCTTGAAAATGGAAATTTGTGATACTTCCCAATAGCTTCTGTTTCAAAATGTATTTAACTTGTAACTTATTTTTGATAGTAATTCTGCTTAGTCGGACAGTCCACAGGTATACGCCTGCTTCATAGTGACGAACGGCACAATATTCCGTTGTCAATCATGTCGCCATTATCAAGTGCGCTGACGAATTGACCTCCAGGAGACTAATGAGCAACTTATATCAGTCCCTCCCTCCCCCCCCCCCCCCGTCCTACGCAAAATGTTCTGCACATGGAATAAATTTCTTTTATTTCACGTCTATGGTCACGAACCTGAAGGTCCTTACACTACCGGTTTCTGTCATCAATGACCATCTTCAGATATGCAGCAAAATATGGGAAAAAAATACAACTGGCTGATTCTCTACAGCTTAAAAGAGTAAAATAAACCACGATGAAAAATATTACTTACATACATGTGAAAGTTATACGCTTGAAATAAGACGAGGCATGCCTATTTTATAAAACCATGTCCTAATATACTGGATGCACCGTGGCATCGTCAAATGCTAAACACAAAATCACCACAACATCGTCACATATATATGAATATTAGCTTACACAAGAGTCATCTTGTCAGCAGCACTACTGTTCAAAACAAATTGCCATACAGTAGCCATGAAATGTTTGCATTATAAGTCGCCAGTTGTCGCTGCTGTAGGCGTACGTATATTCTTCAGTGATAATTGTACATTGTAAAATAAAAAGAGGGATACAATCAGTAAAGCCTGCAGGGGACTTTGTAAAAGTCATTACAGTAATAAAATGCAGTTTATTAAAAACAAAAAAGTAGATTGTTCAAAAGGTAAAAGTGACAATAATTCAGATACGCTCTAGTGGAGATATTTTAGATAATGACATAAATAATAAACAGCTTTCCGAGTACACAGAATAGTATAAAAATTATAACAACAAAAAAATATTTGAAGAAGTCAAAGGAATGAAAACGGATTGTCACATATAATCAGCGCCCTCTTTTGGCGCTAATGGCACAACGTCGCATAGGCAAGAAATGGTTGAAGGAACGTGACCGCCAAAGACCCCCTGCGGCATGCTGCTTCAAGAAAAGAATGATAAAACCCTATACAAGTGCATGAACAAAATTAACTAGCTAATGAAGTATATTGTATAAACAGAGAAAGGACAAGAAAACAGTAGAGTTATGGACACAATGTAAGAAAACGAAGTAAATTAGTAAAGCACGAAACTTCCTGGCAGATTCAAACTGTGTGCCCGATCGAGACTCGAACTCGGGACCTTTGCCTTTCGCGGGCAAGTGCTCTACCAACTGAGCTACCGAAGCACGACTCACGCCCGGTACTCACAGCTTTCCTTCTGCCAGTACCTCGTCTCCTACCTTCCAAACTTTACAGAAGCTCTCCTGCGAACCTGGCAAAACTAGCACTCCTGAAAGAAAGGATATTGCGGAGACATGGCTTACCCACAGCCTGGGGGATGTTTCCAGAATGAGATTTTCACTCTGCAGCGGAGTGTGCGCTACCAGGTTCGCAGGAAAGCTTCTGTAAAGTTTGGAAGGTAGGAGACGAGGTACTGGCAGAAGTAAAGCTGTGAGTACCGGCCGTGAGTCGTGCTTCGGTAGCTCAGTTGGTAGAGCACTTGCCCGCGAAAGGCAAAGGTCCCGAGTTCGAGTCTCGGTCGGGGACACAGTTTTAATCTGCCAGGAAGTTTCATATCAGCGCACACTCCGCTTCAGAGTGAAAATCTCATTCTGGAAACATCCCCCAGGCTGTGGCTAAGCCATGTCTCCGCAATATCCTTTCTTTCAGGAGTGCTAGTTCTGCCAGGTTCGCAGGAGAGCTTCTGTAAAGTTTGGAAGGTAGGAGACGAGATACTGGCAGAAGTAAAGCTGTGAGTACCGGGTGTGAGTCGTGCTTCGGTAGCTCAGTTGGTAGAGCACTTGCCCGCGAAAGGCAAAGGTCCCGAGTTCGAGTCTCGGTCGGGCACAAAGTTTTAATCTGCCAGGAAGTTTCATATCAGCGCACACTCCGCTGCAGAGTGAAAATCTCATTCTAGTAAAGCACGCTTTACCAGATGAAGCCATAAGCAATATATATACTCGTAGGATAGAATCATTGTGTCACCCTTGACCATCGCCTTTCCCAGAGCCCACCATCTCCAGCCAGTCCAAGCCATGGCATGCTCCCAACTCCGCCTCCTCAAACTTCTCTCTGGCTGCATGTGGGGTTTGAACCCTTCCACTGTCCTCCACACTTATAAGTCCCTCATCTGCCCCAACCTCTGTTATGCCCATCCCGCCTGGATCTCCGCCCCTCCTAACTACTACAAGTCCCTTCAAATCCTGAAACACCATGCACTCCGCCTCGCCTATCGCATCTACCTCCCATCCCCCACGTGTCTCCCCTATAATTCCTTTAATTCCTTTCCCACACCTCCTCCTTTTCCTTGAAGAGACACAGATCCTTTAACGGTCCCGTAATCTTGATCCCCCTCACCCGCTTCTCTCTCCCAACCTTTTCACCCCAATCCACTGCCACACCTGTACTCCTGCATCCCACCCGCTCTCCATCTTACCACCCTCCATAGCTGTGTCCAAGGTGGCTTCCGCCAACGCCCCTCCTGGATGATGCCCTTGTCCCCTCCATCTTCCCCTTCGGGGATTTGATCCTCCCCTTCATCCTCCTGAGCTCTTCCTCCAGGGCTCCCTCTTTCCCATCTCTCCCCCCAAACTTCCTTCCCCCTCCTCTCTCCTCAGGCTTCCACATACGGTCCTACCCTCTCCTCTCCTCCTCACTTCCTCTCTCCAATTGGTGTCCTCCCCACCTCCCCCCCACCCTCCTCTATTCCCGGTGGCAGTCCCCCCTTTTTGTGCAATTGTGTGTGCAGTGCATCAAAGATCATCGTCAATGATTTCTGTGCAGTGTTTCTCCGTTCCAGTGCAACTGTGTCTCTTCAGTGTCCTCCACCATCCGACAGTTTACTCATTGTGCTTTCGTGTACGGTTGCACTTGCTTATGCAATTCAGTGTCTGCAGTTCGAACGTCTTCATTATTATCATTATGTGTGTCACCTGTTGTTTTATATTCATATTTTCTGTATATCTCTCTACATTTTATCTGTTCTATGGTTTTCTGTGGCCAGAGAGCAGCGTAGATAGGCCACTGCTGGCCTACCTTTTGTACAAGGTATTAAAATAACAATAACTTTGCCATGACATTTACGCTTCCTTTCAAACTATAACCTAGCCTTGTTCCCTCCCCTCCCCTGGGCCCCATTTTCCCTCTTCCCTCCTTCTCCCAGAGCGGATTTTTCTTCTTTCCTCTCTGAGTCCCGGCACACCCTCCTCGACTGCTTCCCTCCCACGTCCTTCCCTCCCCGACCCTCTTCGGAGCGCCCCCCACCCATCTCCCTCCCCTCCCTCCCTTCTTCCCTTCTCCCCCCCTCTCCCCCTCTTTTGCCCTTCTTGCCTCCTCCCTCGTCTGTATGCCCCTGTATCCTCTCTGTTTGCTCATCGCCATCAGTGTACTATGTCAGTTTTGTGTTTGGTGCTGTGCGTCAAGAACTGTGGATTTAATTGTGTGCTGGACTTGTACATAGTGTTATTGTCAGCGATTGTTATGTGTTACGCCGAACGTCAATACTTTTCTGATCCAGTGTGTGGTTCTGTTTCATGTGCACTAATTTTTTACAGTTCTTATCTCCATTTTACAGTCACCCCCCCCCTTTTTGTCTGTTCTCTTCCATGATGTTCCTCCCCTTTTTTGTATCAATGTATGCCATATTCTCTTCTCTATGTTATTTTAAATGTCTTCTATTGTATGATTAATGTCCTTTGGCTGAAGAGCAGAGCACATACTGCTGCCAGCCCACCCCAGATGGGACATTGAAATACGATAGAGGAAAAAAAAATCGATCAGTGACAAAAGTAGAGCATTAGCAAACAAATAAAAGTAGACTGTTTTTTTAACTTCTGCTTTTTCGCTGTATCAATTTCAAGCTGTTCTAACGAATTAAGGGCACGGCGTCTTTCCTCCATATGGAGAATACGTATACTATTCTAAAAAGTTCAGTGCTCTTCTCGTCAAACTTCTGACTAATCAATTCTAACGACTCTCGCAGGGGTACCTTCGTAAACAAGGATACGAGGTCAAAACTCCAACTTGAAGCTATCAAGGCGTTTAACAAAATCCACGGAATTACGGATGTGATGAGGGCATTTACCCACATAAGGACTTAATATTCCCGTCAGGTATTCAGCCAACAAATATGTAGGTGCCCTGATGTTACTGACAATGGGGCGTAATGATATCCCCTCTGCCATATCCCTAAGGGGACCCATTACGCGCCTGACGTTGGGGCTCCCAACTACCAGTAAGAGAGGGGAAGAAAACCAATGTGCACTCCGTGTGCATACCGGGGGGAGTCATTCCAGATGTGGAAAGGGTCCTTCCGGATGCCATGAAGGGTACAGGGTGCACCCATCTGCAGGTGGTCGCTCATGTCGGCACCAATGATGTGTGTCGCTATGGATCAGAGGAAATCCTCTCTGGCTTCCGGCGGCTATCTGATTTGGTGAACACTGCCAGTCTCGCTAGCGGGATGAAAGCAGAGCTCACCATCTGCAGCATCGTCGACAGAACTGACTGTGGACCTTTGATACAGAGCCGAGTGGAGAGTCTGAAACAGAGGCTGAGACGGTTCTGCGACCGTGTGGGCTGCAGATTCCTCGACTTGCGCCATAGGGTGGTGGGGTTTCGGGTTCCGCTGGATAGGTCAGGAGTCCACTACACGCAGCAAGCGGCTACATGGGTAGCAGGGGTTGTGTGGCGTGGACTGGGCGATTTTTTAGGTTAGATGGCCTCGGGCAAGTACAGAAAGGGCAACAGCCTCAACGGGTGCGGGGCCAAGTCAGGACATGCGGGGACCAAGCAGCAATCGGTATTGTAATTGTAAACTGTCGAAGCTGCATTGGTAAAGCATCGGAACTTCAAGCGCTGATAGAAAGCACCGAAGCTGAAATCGTTATAGGTACAGAAAGCTGGCTGAAGCCAGAGATAAATTCAGCCGAAATTTTTACAAAGGCACAGACGGTGTTTAGAAAGGATAGATTGCATGCAACCGGTGGTGGCGTGTTTGTCGCTGTTAGTAGTAGTTTATCCTGTAGTGAAGTAGAAGAGGATAGTTCCTGTGAAATATTATGGGTGGAGGTTACACTCAACAACCGAGCTAGGTTAATAATTGGCTTCTTTTACCGACCTCCTGACTTAGCAGCGTTAGTGGCAGAACAACTGAGAGAAAATTTGGAATACATTTCACATAAATTTTCTCAGCATGTTATAGTCTTAGGTGGAGATTTCAATTTACCAGATGTAGACTGGGACACTCAGATGTTTAGGACAGGTGGTAGGGACAGAGCATCGAGTGACATTATACTGAGTGCACTATCCGAAAATTACCTCGAGCAATTTAACAGAGAACCGACTCTTGGAGATAACATCTTGGACCTACTGATAACAAACAGACCCAAACTTCTCGACTCTGTAAGTGCAGAACAGGGAATCAGTGATCATAAGGCCGTTACAGCATCCCTGAATATGGAAGTTAATAGGAATATAAAAAAAGTGAGGAAGTTTTATTTGTTCGGCAAGAGTAACAGAAGGCAGATTTCAGACTACCTAACAGATCAAAACGAAAATTTCTGTACCGACACTGACAATGTTGAGTGTTCATGGAAAAAGTTTAAGGCAATTGTAAAATACGTTTTACACAGGTACGTGCCGAGTAGAACTGTGATGGACGGGAAAAACCCACCGTGGTTTAACAACAAAGTTAGGAAACTACTGCGAAAGCAAAGAGAGCTTCACTCCAAGTTTAAACGCAGCCAAAACCTCTCAGACAAACAGAACCTAAACGATGTCAAAGTTAGCGTAAGGAGGGCTATGCGTGAATCGTTCAGTGAATTCGAAAGTAACATTCTATGTACCGACTTGACAGAAAATCCTAGGAAGTTCTGGTCTTACGTTAAATCAGTAAGTGGATCGAAACAGTATATCCAGACACTCCGGGATGATGATGGCATTGAAACAGAGGATGACACGCGTAAAGCTGAAATACTAAACACCTTTTTTCAAAGCTGTTTCACAGAGGAAGACCGTACAGCAGTTCCTTCTCTAAATCCTCGCACAAACGAAAAAATGGCTGACATCGAAATAAGTGTCCAAGGAATAGAAAAGCAACTGGAATCACTCAACAGGAAAGTCCACTGGACCTGACGGGATACCAATTCGTTTCTACACAGAGTACGCGAAAGAACTTGCCCCCCTTCTAACAGCCGTGTATCGCAAGTCTCTAGAGGAACGGAAGGTTCCAAATGATTGGAAAAGAGCACAGGTAGTACCAGTCTTCAAGAAGGATCGTCGAGCAGATGCGCAAAACTATAGACCTATATCTCTGACGTCGATCTGTTGTAGAATTTTAGAACATGTTTTTTGCTCGCGTATCATGTCGTTTTTGGAAACCCAGAATCTACTCTGTAGGAATCAACATGGATTCCGGAAACAGCGATCGTGTGAGACCCAACTCGCTTTATTTGTTCATGAGACCCCGAAAATATTAGATACAGGCTCCCAGATAGATGCTATGTTCCTTGACTTCCGGAAGGCGTTCGATACACTTCCGCACTGTCGCCTGATAAACAAAGTAAGAGCCTACGAAATATCATACCAGCTGTGTGGCTGGATTGAAGAGTTTTTAGCAAACAGAACACACAATATATATAAACGACCTAGTAGATAGTGTCGGAAGTTCCATGCGGCTTTTCGCGGATGATGCTGTAGTATACAGAGAAGTTGCAGCATTAGAAAATTGTAGCGAAATGCAGGAAGATCTGCAGCGGATAGGCACTTGGTGCAGGGAGTGGCAACTGACCCTTAACATAGACAAATGTGATGTATTGCGAATACATAGAAAGAAGGATCCTTTATTGCATGATTATATGATAGCGGAACAAACACTGGTAGCAGTTACTTCTGTAAAATATCTGGGAGTATGCTTGCAGAACGATTTGAAGTGGAATGATCATATAAAATTAATTGTTGATAAGGCAGATACCAGGTTCAGATTCATTGGGAGGGTCCTTAGAAAATGTAGTCCATCAACAAAGGAGGTGGCTTACAAAACACTCGTTCGACCTATACTTGAGTATTGCTCATCAGTGTGGGATCCGTACCAGATCGGGTTGACGGAGGAGATAGAGAAGATCCAAAGAAGAGCGGCGCGTTTCGTCACAGGATTATTTGGTAACCGTGATAGCGTTACGGAGATGTTTAGCAAACTCAAGTGGCAGACTCTGCAAGAGAGGCGCTCAGCATCGCGGTGTAACTTGTTCGCCAGGCTTCGAGAGGGTGCGTTTCTGTATGAGGTATCGAATATATTGCTTCCCCCTACTTATACCTCCCGAGGAGATCACGAATGTAAAATTAGAGAGATTTGAGCGCGCTCGGAGGCTTTAAGACAGTCATTCTTCCCGCGAACCATACGCGACTGGAACAGAAAAGGGAGGTAATGACAGTGGCACGTAAAGTGCCCTCCGCCACACCCCGTTGGGTGGCTTGCGGAGTATAAATGTAGATGTAGATGTAGATCTTGCAGACTGAGGGGCAACCTCTGGAACAGGACAAGCAGCCATGTCTGACCGAAGATCAGTATCAGCCTGAGACAGAGCCTGAAACCGGTTCGTCAGACAAACTGGAGAGGCCTTCTGTTCTGCCCTCCGGAATGTCTTTCGCCCCCTGCCACACCTCGAGACGACCTCCCACTCTACCACAGGTGAGGGATCAGCCACAATGTGGGCAGTATCCAAGGCAGCCACATTCGTAGTCCGATCGGGGGATGCGTGGGACGAGCTGGCCGTCCCTGACAAACCCCATTCGGATCCCGACAGTGATGCCCATTGGCAGCAGCCTCAAGCTGTGTGATCGAAGCCAACACTGCCTGAAGCTGCGAGCGAAGGGTTCGCCTCATATCAAGTCTGTTAAGGTAACACCACAGCGAGGTTCTAAACATCAGGGGTATACTACGTATCACATCATGGATTCGGTAATACATGTGATTTTTTTGCGATGCACACCTCTCCCTGTGTGAGTGGAAGCTTTAAACTTCGTTACAAGACATCACCGCGATGAAAAACACTTCAACACCCAAATCATATCCATGGTACTTTGGCTATCACTTCCACCTGCCAGGCACCATGTCATTAATATCAAATTGACAGACTAATTAATCAAATTCATCATGACTGTCACTCCGCATGGCAAGTAATTTTTCTTCAGTATCCGGATTACGTTCGCGATGCAGACGATGTTATTTCAAGGTACACTATTGAGAACCAAAATGTGAAACTGACGGTGAACTGTTCTACCGTCGAAAACATATATTTCGTGTAAGGACTGACAATACAAGATAACAGAAATTAACACTCATAAGGACTCATATAGCAGTCTTTTTCCCTCGCTTTATCTGCGAGTGGAATAGGAAAGAGATTGAGTAATAGTGGTACAGAGTAACCTCCAATGGCTTGCAAAGTAAGCATATAGATGTAAATGGAAACTGAGTCTAACTATTGAGATATCAGTCGAACCATTCATAGGCAAACAAAACCCACGGAAAAAAATGGTTCAAATGGCTCTGAGCACTATCGGACTTAACATCTGAAGTCATCAGTCCCCTATAAATTAGAACTACTTAAACCTAACTAACCTAACTAACCGTAGCGGTCGCCCACGGAAGAATGTTGTCTCTTTTTTATCGAGAAATGGAACTTCTGCTGATGATTCTCTCTCAGTAAAAAATCTTCATACTAGCTCCTACTTTTCTCGTTGCAGTTACTTCACAGACGAATGTTAGAGACGTAATATGTTTACCCACAACACTTTGAAGAAGCGGTATTGAGCTTACATCTCAACTTCCCTTTCGTCAGCACATCGCTTACTTACCGTATTCTCTCGAATCTTAGGGACTTCGATATACAGCACCTGATTTCACATCATTTCCACTAGTAAGAGATGTAGCCTGTCAAATCAGAGATACATGTTAATTATCTTGAAATCCCCTCATGTTCCGACAGCACTGTTCCATTATTTAGAAGGCTCATAGGTAGAGAGCTGTTACGAGGACAAAAACGTACAGAAGGAAATTCACAACCATGCAGAGTATATGTTCACTATACAAAGATATTCAGAAGCATAACACCTACAATTCATCAATATTGAATGACTATCTACAAATATCAGTCTGTATGTGTCCTAATCTCCTTTACCGTGTTCCAATGATTACCATGATAGAAATACGACAGTAAAATGGGTCCGAGTCTTCATTGACATAGCAGTCTTTCTCCCTCCCTCTGTCTCTCTCTCAAAATCTCCTCCACACACCCATGTACACACACATGATTATTAGAGAACGTTAGAGAACTCAATAAGATTTTAATCCATCTCTCTCTTCCGATATATCTGTGTGTTGACATATACCATAAATGGCGATCCCATTAAATATAAGTGTACTGGTTTCCTGGAGCAGATGATCTGTGATTGAAGTCTCTTCCTCAGACCTGTGTAAAATTTTGGCGACTGTACTAGAGGAAGACCATATCGACTATCGACTGTCACAAGGAGAGAATTCTTGTGTTGTTGTTTCAAAGGCAGTATGATGCACTGCTTTTTGCTGTGACACATCAAAGCAGTGTATGACTATGGCTGTTTACAAAGACATACATTTTGATTTTCTACCATAATTTCGAGGACTGTTCCAGGTGCTAAACCGACATTAACGCATTTAAATCCATTGGCCCTCTTGGAAAGCTGGACATTGCATAGTGTTAACTTTGCTGCTCCCACAACACAAAGGATGGTTGAAATAAGAGATAGATGCAGTGTATCTTACTGACAGAAATGTAAAAAACATCACAACATATGGAAACTGGAAGAGCTTGTGGCATTGAAGAGAGTTCCCAAATAAGCTGTCTGGAGCTTGTCTGAGGCATTCATGGTTAATTACCAACTGAAGTGGCACAGTGGTTGGCTCACTGGACTCGCAGAGCTCAAACCCGCATCTGGCCATCCTGATTTAGGTTATCTGTGATTTCCCTAAATCGTTTCAGCGAATGGCCAGATGATCCTCTTGAAAGGCCATGGTCTACTTCATTCCCCATCCTTCCATAAACCGATGGGAGCAATGAACTCGCTGTGCAGTTCCTTCCCCCAAATCCACCAAACAACATGCCAGCCATGGTTAATACTCCATGCTGTCTAACGTACTGCTTCACGTGTGGGAAGCCGTGCCAGTCCTTGGCACGAATCTGCTTGGTGGATTAGTATCGACGCCTGGTGTGCCAGCCGGCCTGTGGATGGTTTTTAAGGCGGTTTTCCATCTATGTCGGTGAATGCGGCTGGTTCCCCTTATTCTGCTACTGCTGCACAAACACTGTTTCCACATATGCGTACACCATAATGATTGTACCACTCAAACATTTGGGGTTGCACTTGTCTGGTATGAGACGTTCCTGGGTACACAATACAATACAATGGATAATTCTCGGACATATACTCCAAAGTATATCAGACAGCGTCCTATACCAATATAGTTATGTTTTGTACATATTTCTAGCAGTTTGCTCATAATGTAGAATTTGTAATTATGGCAAGCCATGTTCCTTTATGTGAATGGGAGTCACATTCTTGCATTCAGAGGATAAAGCTAGAGATTGGAGGATTTCCCTGCACTGTCTCTGAGCAACCCTCTCTAGAAGACCATTTGGAACTGCTCACTATATCCTCAACATTCCATGTCTCGTGAATCTTCCTCACAACACCCATCCAAGTGCACCAGTTCTCTCCAGACGCATACATGTCTCTTAGATTAGCACCCATTATCGGTGTGTTATAGATATGAAGATATGAGTGTTTTGTGATGATATAACGGATGATTAAGGGGGAGTGTGTTGATAATGTATAATGGAGCTCCGGACGGACTGATTTTGAAGCATTTTACATAAACCATCCATGCTGTGAATTCTGAAGTATTGTTCTAACGTCTGGGGTCAGTACAAAGAATGTACTGGCAAGATAAAAATTATCATAGAACTCAAACATATGCACTTGTAAGGCTACACAGTTCTTTACTTAAACTCGCTTTAATATTAAAGCCAATTGGTTTTCGATATAATTATCATGTTGAGTGCAAAATGCTGCATATTCTAATGTGAGGCATATATGTCCAACATCTGTCATACATCCTCTCTGCAATTTTTCTGTTCCACTCGCTATGGTGACAAACTTTAAGACGATAAAACTACTTCCTTCTAGACCAGAGAAAAACATAGATCCTTTGTGTTACATTCAAAATGTAGCGTTTCGGAGGCATATACCGGCGCCCAATGTTCACATTCGATTACGGTTCAGAAATTATGCTAAGCTAGCATCGGTCCTATAAAATCATCACCAGCGATAGAAATGCATCTCATAAAGAAACAGACAAATGCATAGCGCCGGTGTTTCACAAGTGAAACTGCACACCATGCTGCACTAACTCCATAACAGGACAACTGTCAAGCAAACATACATATGTTGGGATTGCAGTTCCTCACAAAACTGTGTGAGTGACTTAGAAAAGGAGTTTGAAAAATTTTACATAAATGACTTGTGCAACAGTTCTGAAGTATTGTTCTTGTGTTTGGTGCGCATACCTAGAAGGTATCAGAAAGAGAGAAATGATCGTGGAACATAAATACATTCCAACGGCTACATACATCTGTAATTAAACATGCTATGATGCTATGAATATAATACCAATTAATGATAAGAGGGAAAATACCTTATAAGCAGATTTACAATCTACCTTTCTGACCTATTAGTCATGTGGAATACAACGCTGTTAATATACCAATGAAAGAAATATATTTCCAGAGCATGGAATATATTCTCCATTAAAGCGTTTCTGTGATAAACTATGAAGACATACTGTAACGTTATAAAACAATTACCTTCCATACCAAGGAAAACATTGGCTCTTTCTAACATAAACACTACATAGTATTCTGGAGGTGATGACGCCTGCTCTTAAGAAGTTAAAACCTGGTTGTGATTTGGAAATTATATGGGTACAACAGTCCTATAAAATTCTTGTCAGCAGCTGGAAATGCATAGAACGAAAGAGCGACATCTTACAAAGAAACAAACACTATCGTCAATAGCCAGAGGAAATATAACAGTCTTATTGCAATTTACCACCGACCCTCGTAACCTTCCTTTTGCCTACAGAAATGGTCCAATGTTAGGCTCTATTGCTCATGTGTGGGGTGATGTAGCCATTTAACCTTGACACCACGTCTCTAGAATGCCGCCTCTTTCCATTATTAAGGTGTGTATATGAAACAACAGTCCACTCTCCACCAGATTATGCAATTTTATTGATCCCGTCAGTACTAATTTCACAATACCTTTTCTCTAAATTTTTGTATTCTCAGTCAGTTTCCCTAATCTATCTAGTTTTCCGCGATGTTACATATTTCATCGCATTTCTCCTAATTTTACGCATTTCACATCAGTTGTTAGTGATTATACCAGCTTTTTCTGGAGTTCTGCCGATTTTATGTCATTTTTCATATACTTTCTACAGTTTTCCATATGTATATGGTCATTTTGCCGACATATTCATGTGTTATTTGATTTTCTGTGAGAATATTTGTGGGTCTTATACACCAACCTATCAAAAATTATGAGTTGCATCTCACATCCTAACCAAAATAAATATGGGAAATATATCATACAATACATTTTTACGAATGTAATACTCATTATCTTGCATGAACACAGCATCTCAATAAAGTATGAAATTAACCATACACCTCCAGTCTAGACCAACATCATCTACTGAGGGTATTGTATACCAGAAGAGCTGGCCATCCGAAAAACCGTATTAGGCCTCGACTTCTGGTCACCTGACCACTCGTGACTGCTCCTGCCACTGACCATGACACAATGTAGTGCGACTTGGACAAACTGCAGCCCCAGCCCTTACATAGACTCTTCACTTTTAAAAAAAATTAGAAACGGGGATTTTATTGGCCATACGCATTGAATTTCTCATGCGAAATGTAGATTACTCCCTTCTAAATGATTTATTCTCGAAGACAGAAGAAATGACAATACAAGCATTTTCACGCCCCTAAAGCATCGTTACTTCTTGTGAAAATCCTCTACAACACTATGGTATTGCCTATATTTCCTCAAAGTACTCCCACAACAGGTAGAAAAACGTGTTCTTATCAACTTAGTATCTGCCACGTCCTCCAACACAAGAAGAGAGTATTAAACTCATTTTTAGCTCATGACAGGGTGATTAGATCTATCTCTGTCATAGGGTACCTCCTAAATTTCCAACTCTCTTAAAATAAACAAATGTCTCACCACATATGAATTCTCTCAAGACAACAGAACAGAGAAGTCGTAAACATCAAGTTTATACTACAAATCACTTTATAAAATCGATAATATTGCTCATTTTTAACAATGATGATCTCTCCCTGCTTAGGTGGAAGATAGAAATTCCTGGTGACACGCCTTTAATATCAAATTGATTGACAATTTATTAAATTGACCATAAGAGTCTCTTTGCATGGTGAATAATTTCTTTTTTTCCTGCAGTCCGATTACACTCTCCAGGTAACGGTTACTGATGTTTCTGTGTCATCTCTGGAGGCTTCCCACAGGGTAGGTAGTCACTTCTTCTGACACCAAAATGGGTATTAACTATCATCAACAATCTGAAGGCATCCAACGCAGCTTGCCTGTCATGTTGGTGGAAATAAGACCCTCAGAATTCTAGTATACTGCTCCCAAACTAATCCTGCTGAGACCCGTCGCTCTCTGGGTGCAATAGGATGTTTTTCTCTCTTCTCCACCCCCATGACACCTCTGCCACTGGGTCGCATGTTAACAGCTGTCGTCACAACGTTTGCTTTGCAAACATCTGCCCATGCTTCAGGGCTGTACCACTTCTAGTTGACAACCCACTGCTCGCTGCGACAGATGGCTGCTAATGATTCGCAGAAAAATTGAGCACTCAAATGTCACTGGGGTTAAAACCAGGATGTTGAACAATATGCTTCTCCTCATCCCTCCTGCAGACCGAAATGATATGAGATGTGTTTTCGAAATATCCCAGAAAAGCTGATGCAGTGAGCAATAATAAAATACCTGTCTACTGACCGCCACACCACAAATGTATACGAATCTGCAGACGTAGGTTTCCCTCAGAATACCAGCCCTATAAAAGCGTTCCTTTTGGCTCCCACCAAATTAGTGGATGGATGCTTTGAGAACTAAAATGACAACCCCTGGAGAGATTTTTCACAGAACATTATTGAGAACCAATATTTGAAGCTGACTGCAGAAGGATTTCACATATGGACCACGAAGATAAGTTATGAGATATTAGCGCTCTTACAGAGACATATACCCAGTCTCCCTCCCTCACAATATTTGTGAATGGAGAAGGAAAGGAACTGACTAATAGAGATACAGGGCACCCCCAGGCATGCACCAGATGATTGCTTGTGAGGTATACATACAGATATAGATGCATATGTAGTCTACGTGTTAAGATGTCACTCTGTCCATTTACAGGCACACGAAGCTCACAAAAGAGTGTTGTCTCTTTTTTATTGAGAAAATGGTCCCAGCACTGTGTGGTAAGATAGTTATTGTTTTTAAGCCCTATGTATTTACTTGGAGCTGTTAGTGGGTGCTTGTTTCATTGAATCTGTTTGTGGGATATGTGACAGACTGTGGTTCTTTAGTGATATGTTAATACGACCGCCAAACTGCAGCACTGTAATCAGAGTAGGGCATCACATGTGATGTTTCTGTCAGCAGAAAGCTAATGTTTCCTACTACTTCTTACCTGTTGGCACAGCCTTGTAGATGGTTGCTGTCACCTGACTATTTATTTGGGCATTAGCGTGACATCTGGTCTGCATGCCATATGAGCCAGTATTGTGTGCACACCTGTCTCCAAACCTGTGTGCATGTTAATACTCGTAAGTGAGGCAGCTTGTGCATGGGCATTCAGCGTCATAGCCAGCACAGCTCCCAGCTCGTCTGCCCTGAGATCAGTGCAGAAACTGGTCAATTAATATATATCAAAAGTGTGCTTGTATCAGCAAGGAGTAGGGGATAGAGGCTGTGGAGGAGGAATGGAAGGTGAGGGCTCTCTTGGAAGCATGGATTATCCACAGTGGTTTAAAATTCAATTAACAGAACGACAGGTAAAGGGGAAGTGGAGGAAGTCATAAATCAATTAAGTTGGTCCCTGAATTTATGCAACCCATACTAACCAAATGCATTGATTCTCAATTTGCTCCACTACTATCGTTTAGTCGTAGCAATAGCGCTATGGAAATACGCAAGAAACACTATTGGCAGAGTCTACAAGAGAGGATTCACGCCTCATGGGGAGATTTTGTATTCAAATTTTGGAAGAGGGCTTGCAAGGAAGAGTTGAAGAACATATTACTTCCTATCATGCACAACTCGCAAAATAACCAAGAGAGAATATTTCGGAAATTAGTGCTAATGCAGGGTTTACTTATAGTCATTATAGTTCGTTTACCAAAGCCAGAAATTAAAATATTGTGTCGTGTTGAGACAGGCCCTTGAAGTAGCAAAAGTCAGAGCTGTCCAAAAGTCTCTGACTCGTTGCAAGAATTAAACTCGTCCAGCAATAATTACAAGGATGATGGTTCAAATGGCTCTGAGCACTATGAGACTTAACATCTGATGTCATCAGTCCCCTAGAACATAGAACTACTTAAACCTAACTAACCTAAGGACATCACACACATCCATGCCCGAGGCAGGATTCGAACCTGCGACCGTAGCGGTCGCGCGGTTCCAGACTGAAGCACCTAGAACCGCTCGGCCACAGCGGCGGGCTACAAGGATGATGCCTGACCGATTTTGGATTCCTGGAAAAACACAAATAACTGTACTTCAGTTTCTCGGTATGTCCTGAACAGCAAGCTAATCCTCTTTTGTGCTTTGTTTATTTACGAGAGTGTCATAAAGCTCACATTCGCAACCCACAGAAAATTGAATGGGCCATAAATTTGTATCGTAACTGGCTCGTATGTAACCTTTGACGTTTCACTTACTCAGTGCGCCTTTCATTTCCGAGATTGTATTTCGTACTCAAACGTACCATCCATCTCCGGAAATTAATGTTAAGTGCTTCAATAATGGGCTCTCAGAATCCATTAGTTTTGTCTTGTGACATGAACACAGCACACGGCGCTACTGTAGGTTGTATCTTCTTCACATTTGGAAATCATATAACGGTGAAACGTTTGCTGCAAATATTAATTTTTTTTTTTTTTTTACATTGGTTACTGTTCTGACACGCTTCAGGCAATTTTGTATCGAACGTAGGCAGTCTAAACGTTCTTTCCAAGAATATTGCAGAACTTTAAGTGATATGTGCCACGCTGGAAGTTATCAAGTCCATGAAGTGTAGATGAAAGTTTCCGTGTGAACGTATTAACAGATACATGTCATTGGGAAGCAATCATGAACTTGATACTGTCAAACCCTTTAAAGTGAAATGAGAACACATCGGACAGTGGTATGCACTATCAAGAAGTGGTGTCTATTGTAGAGACATGCAGCACCCAAGAGAGGAGCAGGAAATCTTACAACTGTTAGTAGGATCAGTCTGTAGACTCTGAACGAATTGTATTTGCAATAGTCCCTAAGCTGCTTGTTAATGTCCTCCAGTTTATACAGACAGCCAGTGGGTGTTAACATACTTTTCTTACAATCATAGCTGTTCATGTAATTCCAAAGATTGCTCAGTTCAGTCTACATGGCTATCATCAGATCTTTCGAAAAATGATCCGTTATAGTTGAAGATTCACTCTCTTTGACCATAACTAGTTTTAATTAATGCAAATACACTGTAATTAACCATGGAATGTGTCAATGAGATTCGTTCCATAAATATATTAAACTAGCTGAGTACCTGGGATTGCCCAGGTAAGTATTTATTCCAGTGTTTTTTTAGTCCATCTTCCATCTTCTCCTTCCCCTTCTCTCTGTTCATCTCCTCTTCCACCTTCTCTCTGTCCCAATCCTCCACACCATCTCTGTCTTCCTCTTCTACACTCTCTCCATCCGCATCTTTTACATTACCCCAAACTTTCTGTCCATCTCTTCCTATTCCTTTCTCTCTCCACCTTCTCTTCCCCCTCTCTCTATCCATCTTTCCACTCGGTCAATCTGTCAATCTGCTCCTCCCCCTCCATCAATCTCATTCTCTCCCATCTACCCCCATCTGCTTCTCCACTTCTCTTGTCCATCTCCTCCTTCCTCTTCTCCACATATACTACTCTTCCCCCACCTGATTTTTCTGGCCATCTCATCCTGTGTCATCTACTTCCATCTCCTTCTCCCCCTCTCCTGTTTCATCTCCCCCTTCCTCTTCTCTCCATCCATTCCTCCTCCTCCACCCCTGTCCCTGTCCATCTCCCCTTCTTTCCTTTCCCTGTCAGTCTTATCCTCCACCACATATTTCCAACTCATCTTCCTCCTCTCTTAGTCTGTCTGCTCATTTGTCTTCATCTCTTCCTCCTCCACCACTTCCTGTCTCTGTCCATCTCCTCCTCTTCCCTTTCTCTGCCAATTTTCCCTTTGTCTTAATTTCCCCTCTGCCCTCTCTCTCTCCAGTTCCTCCTGCCCCCTTTTCTCCCCACGCTATCAAGCTCTCCACAACAGGTTTCTGGTGGTTCTCCCTCTACAGTACTTCTTTCTAGATCGTAATTGATATGTGTGCCAAATTGAGTTGAACACTTTCCAGTGGTTCAGAAATAGCATATCTCCCGTGTTTTTGCCTGTGTATGTACCTCCACATATGTATACATGCTTTCACAAATTTCACACACGTTCGTACACAAATTTCGCCTGTTCAAAAATCAAATGGCTCTGAGCACTATGCGACTTAACTTCTGAGGTCATCAGTTGCCTACAACTTAGAACTAATTAAACCTAACTAACCTAAGGACATCACACACATCCATGCCCGAGGCAGGATTCGAACCTGCGACCGTAGCGGCTTCACCTGTTCCTATAGAGAATTTCGCCTTGCAATTTCCTTTTCACGCAGCTCAAAATTCATGACGTTGCATTTGCTAAAATACGTGCTGTACACTGATATAATTTTACAGAGACATCCAGCGACAAATTTGGCTACTGTCTGCGAAAAGTGTTCTGAGTATAGTACTTAAGAAGTAGCGAATTAAAACGTCATACGTGATGCTACAGTTTTTCACGCATCTTAGTATTTATAACGTTATATCTGATGAACTATGAGTTGTACAGTGATATATTTTTCTATGTTCATTCAATGAGGTATGTGGATACTGTCTGCAAAGTAAACAGAGTTAGTAGTAAAGAAGTAATATATGAAAACGACGTACCTAATACCGCAGTTTTCCATGCATCTCAGCATTTGATGTCATATATTCTGAACTAATTGTCGTACAACAAAAAAACTTTGCTGGTACGTTCAGTGGTGTGTATAAATACTGTCTGCCAAATGTGTTGCGAATATTGTTACTAGCACAGAAGTAATAAATTAGAACTCATGTCCAAGCGGCAGTTTTTCTGCACGAAAAGCGAAAATGTAGTAAGCGATTTTTCCTTTCATCATTTCGTGTGGGCTATCAGTGGGAAAAATTTCTTATAGGTTTCAAATTATGTGTAAAGTTTGTTTAATGTCATTAAGAGCTTTCATTCTCAAATAATGGGCGCCTGAAGTATCGGTATTCGCACGGCGTGAGGTACACTGACACCCCCACCAATTTGATAGGTAAGTGGTTCTTATCCCCCCCCCCCCCCCCCACACACACACACACACACACTCACCACAGTGATTCTTCCCAGAAAGTAAGTGATATGAATACCAAGTATGGTTTAAATCTGTCCTGTGATTTAGGAGGGACGGAACACACGTACATACATATTTTATATGTACATCCATTTTCATAATATGTGTTAATAATTAATTCCCAAGTGTGAAAAAACTTAAGAGGTAGCACCACACGTTAGTTAACTTAGTCAGTAACGAGTACCTGCGAAAAATACGAAGCCGGATATTCATTTATAGTGTTCATATAACATATCACTGTTGCATTTTTGCTGGAATTAATACCACGAATCGCTGAAGATATGTGTGATTTCTCTGCAAAATGTTCTCGGGGTAGCGAAGTTTGTAGTGCAGCGGATGAGCTCTGCGTTTTAACGTGGTAAGGAGATATAGCAGAGAATTTTCGTCAAGTATGGAAGCTAATCGGTCGTTTAGCGTTTTGCAACAAAGCATCGGAAAAACTGCGCTCACTATTACTTTTCTCCATCACTATAGTTAACCAGGTGAGGAAGCGAGCTGTCAAGCGGTACAATGTTGTTTTGTCACCTTATGAAACTTCTTAAGAAGCTGGTCAAGCTTTCTTGAGCGCCCTAGTTGAGATGTTGTTGTTGTTGTTGTGGTCTTCAGTCCTGAGACTGGTTTGATGCAGCTCTCCATGCTACTCTATCCTGTGCAAGCTTCTTCATCTCCCAGTGCCTACTGCAACCTACATCCTTCTTAATCTGCTTAGTGTATTCATCTCTTGGTCTCCCTCTACGATTTTTACCCTCCACGCTGCCCACCATTACTAAATTAGTGATCCTTTGATGCCTCAGAACATGTCCTACCAACCGATCCCTTCTTCTGGTCAAGTTGTGCCGCAAACTTCTCTTCTCCCCAATCTTATTCAATACCTCCTCATTATTTAAGAGATCTACCCATCTAATCTTCAGCACTCTTCTGTAAAACCACATTTCGAAAGCTTCTAGTCTCTTCTTGTCCAAACTATTTATCGTCCATGTTTCACTTCCATACATGGCTACACTCCATACAAATACTTCCAGAAACGACTTCCTGACATTTAACTCTATACTCGATGTTAACAAATTTCTCTTCTTCAGAAACGCTTTCCTTGCCATTGCCAGTCTACATTTTATATCATCTCTACTTCGACCATCATCAGTTTTTTTGCTTCCCAAATAGCAAAACTCTTTTACTACTTTAAGTGTCTCATTTCCTAATCTAATTCCCTCAGCACCACCCAACTTAATTCGACTACATTCCATTATCCTCGTTTCGCTTTTGTTAATGTTCATCATATATCCTCCTTTCAAGACACGATCCATTCCGTTCAACTGCTCTTCCAAGTCTTCTGCTCTCTCTGACAGATTTACAATGTCATCGGCGAACCTCAAAGTTTTTATTTCTTCTCCATGGATTTGAATACCTACTCCGAATTTTTCTTTTGTTTCCTTCACAGTTTGCTTAATATACAAATTGAATAACATCAGGGAGAGGCTACAACCCTGTCTCACTCCCTTACCAACCACCGCTTCCCTTTCATGTCCCTGGACTATTATACTACCATCTCTTTTCTGTACAATTTGTAAATAGCCTTTCGCTCCCTGTATTTTACCCCTGCCACCTTTAGAATTTGAAAGAGAGTATTCCAGTCAACATTGTCAAAGCTTTCTCTAAGTCTACAAACGCTAGGAACGTAGGTTTGCCTTTCCTTAATCTGGCTTCTAATAAAAGTCGTAGGGTCAGTATTGCCTCACGTGTTCCAATATTTCTACGGAATCCAAACTGATCTTCCTCAAGGTCGGCTTGTACTAGTTATGGTGTTGGAATGAGCGACCTTAATTCTTAATGGTGTTGAATCTAATTTTTTTTTCTGTGATATGCTAGGTAAAGTGAACTGTGATCCTGTTACGATATTTTTTGGTCTAATTTGCGTACAGATGGTGATACAGTACAGCTGACATTATTCTCACTTGCCGCCACGTGTGTTTGGCTCAAATGGCTCTGAGAACTATGGGACTTAGCATCTGAGGTCATCAGTCCCCTAGAACTTAGAACTACTTAAACCTAACTAACCTAAGGACATCACATACATCCATGTCCGAGGCAGGATTCGAACCTGCGACCGTAGCGGTCGCGCGGCTCCAGACTGAAGCGCCTAGAAGCGCTCGGCCACTCCGGCCGGCACGTGTGATGGTACCATCATGATTTGGTTGGACTTTCTTAGATTCCTTGTTCTTTGATTAGTACTCTGTTCTATTGCGAGGCGCTCACGACAGTCAGCCATGTCCGTGGTTCTCGTTTCCAGCTGCAGCGCCACAAGGTGGCCTTTGTCAGTACTGCCTATATTGGAGTATTTCCGCATTTGCAGCCAGTATCTTCTCTGTAATGACTGCCTGTCCGTCTCTCTTCCACTTACATTCCATCCTTATTGCATCACCTTCCCACAACACCACCAGGAGCACTCAACCTCGTGATGGGCAGTGGTCATGATTTTTTCGCTCATCAGTTAAAACACTGTATCATCTAAAATATGCACCGCAAATATTGTGGAAATAGTAAGTGCTATAGATGCGCGAATTTTACAGAACGGACTGGTAGCCAGATGCCCTTATTGTTAGCCAATCGACAGACTGTAATAATACTTTTAAATTACATGTTTTTTGTGTTGCTGTATTCTAGCGAGAGACGTTTACGAGGTATTGTATTTTCAACAGTTCCCGTACCGACACTTCTACAATAAATGTGGTAGGACACACTAAAGAACAACACAAGTGCATACAGTAGTTATGTGGATTCTGAACAGCATCGAGACAATTTACCATCACAGATTGTGTTTAAAATGACCACAGGCAGCAGTAATACATTTTTCCAGTGCAGAACGACTGGTGCACACTTTCTAGCATTCCAGAAGCGATCTCCGAACAGGTTGCAGTACGTACTACTTCGTTGCTTATTGTCGGGTGTAGTTACAATGTCCTTGCAGATAGCGTCTTTTAGCTTTAAGCAGAGAAAAAAGTCTAGACACGTCAAATCTGAGGTACAGGCCGGACGAGGTAGAGGTCCCCTGCGTCCACTCCGACTATCCGGAAATAGTTCGTGAAGTCATGCAGTCCGTGAAGACATGCCGTAATACTCCGTGAATTAAGGGCTCGACAGGTATCTCAGTTTCCCCCTGGTCTGCAGAGGAACGTCTTCCAGCATCTGTGGATGATAATCCGTTAGGAGGCTGCCAACTTCCTCGCGTTCGGTGTTCCATCTACGAAAAACAGTCCTATGAGCTGATGGTTTACTACCCCACACCACACGTTTATAGTGCATCGAAGCTCACATTCCACCTGACGAAGACAACGAGGATTTTCAACAGAACAATAGTGGAAGTTTCGGCAGTTTACATGGCCATGGTTGATAAATGTGGTGAGATTCTGAAGATAACCCTGAACTGAATTCAGAAGTGGTACCGTCAACGAATATACTGATGGGAATTCGAATGAACGAGATCGTTTCACAATAAAAATCGACAAGTTCAGTGTCCCCGGTGATTAACTGTTGTTAATATAACATCTTCCGGAACGACGCACGCAACTGAGCTCGCACCCACAATGTCCATTGTTCTCACCATGTTCTTTGAGGATTGTGGATACCGTAGGATAGGCGGAGGGAAATGTGCACACTTAACGCTTTTGTATTTTTCCCTTCTGCTTTTATGTTACATGACAATGAAAATTGTACATCGCACACCTAGGATCATACTTTACACGTTATCAGTAGCTGACGATTGCTTGTGTAATACATTAATCATAGAGTTGCAAATGAAGAAAATTAGTCTTTGCCGCAGGGTTGGAAGTAACATCCTTCTGTTATAGGGAAAAATTCCACACAAAAGGAAATTATTATGACAGACTAAAGCAGAATTACGGTAATTTTCAGGTACTGCCTTTATTAACTTACTTAATGTTTCACTATGGCAAAAACATCCCCTCCGCCTTCATCATTGTCTTCATCATCGTGATCGTATTAATCATATAAATGTGACACTAATATACCACTAAATTAAATACAAAAGATTTAAATACAAAGAAACAAGTTGTACTGTTATTATTACTTTTAGACCGTTTCTTGTCACATTTTTTCTGCAGTTTTTCCGGTACGTCTGTTTTTTTTTTTTTCGTCTTCATTATACATTCTATGTTGCGGAAAATTATATTTAGATTGCAAAGTTTCCAAGTTGCTGAAATAAGTTACATTTGTGCTTTAATGAACCTCATTATCCTCTCGATACTCATTTTCTCCGTTTACCTCAAACTTAAATTATGGTGAGGGAGCTCTGTCATCCCCTGCCACTACGGTTTCTTTAATGATTGGGTGGTTTACGCCATTGGTTTCGGCAAACTGACATGCTAAATGTTGGAAGTGTTTAAACATAAGGTCATCGAGCTTAGAATCCAAATTGATACAGTGCTCCGTCAGTTCAGTTTACCCCGTATCAGAAAACACTTTCTTGTGACACCACAATAGCGCCACTCCACAGCCTGCTTTAAGTTTTGTGCGTTGATTACAATCAAGTGTTTTAGCTGCATTTCTACTGAAAGATCCATTTTCTGTTTATAATCCTCTTCTAACGCTTTAGGAGACACGGACTTGTAGGACGCTTTCCTCTCTTAGTTTTTATAATATGAAGCAGAGCCAATCTTTAATACTGAGTGATCGACGCGAAACAGTGGACTATAAACTAAATGAACACACGCGTTCAGTATTAAAACCTAAGAAAGAAAAGACATTTGCACAGCTAGTTCGTATGATCTTTTCCACGTTTTGCTAATTTGTGAACTTCTGGTATCAACTGTCACGTAAGGTAACTTGTTAAACTAACAACTAAGCTTAAAGGCAGAGTTAGGTTACGTGCTTTACACGAGGTGTTGGTAAATCGTCGGAATTTTGTTACAGTTGAAAAACTGCCATCTATTACATGGTAAATACTTAGATTGAAAGATCCAAACAACTAACTGACCTCATATCTTGAAGGCTCCATAGGTCAAACCGGTAACACGACATACCTGACTCTTTCACCATGAAAGCTCTCAACTGGAGACGCAGGACTACCACATTACACTCACAAGTAGGAAAAACATTTGATTGTCGCGAGAGTAGCCGCGTGGTCACCAGCGCCTTGCCATGGTTCACGTGCCTCTCCCTTCCCGTCGAAGGTTCGAGTCCTCCCTCGGGCATGGGTGTGTGTGTTTGTCCTTAGCGTAAGTTAGCTTAAGTTAGATTAAGTAGAGTGTAAGCCTAGGGACCGATGACCTCAGCAGTTTGGTCCCATAGGAACATACCACCAAAACAATTCTCATCTTTGCCACATGCGCATCTCTGGCCCCGCCCACCTTATGTACTTTTACCAACGCACCAGCGTCACACCTTGTTCGTAATTACAATGCAAATTCTGCTTTGAACATAATACAGTTTGGATCGATGTAGATTCCGTCAGAGAGCGGTTTTTGATGCGCTACTCATTGCAGCAGCTTTTTGCAATTTCTGAAACGTCGTCGGTTGGTTGATTTGGGTGAGGGGACCAAACATCGGGGTCATCAGTACCATCGGGTTAGGGAAGTATGGGGAAGGAAGTCGGCCGTGCCCTTTCAAAGAAACTATCCCGGCGTCTGTCTGAAGCGATTTATGGAAATCGCTGAAAACTTCAATCAGGTTGGAAGGATGTGAGCTTGAGCAACCATTCTCCAGAAAGTGAGTCCAGCGTGTTACCACTACGCCACCTCACTCGGTCTCTGAAATGTGCACAAGAGACGAAAATAGTACTCGTGCAGTTTTTAGTGTTGCCATGGCACGGAATCGATTTGTGTATATTCTTCAGTTCATCAGGTCGGACGATAAATCAACACATCAGCAACGCTTGTTTAATTTGAATACACTTTTAGACATTTAAAGAACTTCATCTGAATAACCTTCTATATTAGTACGCTGAGAAATTAAGAAATAAGGCAAGGACTCCTCAGAAGATCGCAGCTTGGTAAACAGCATTGACCACTTAGACTTGGTATGTTGAGGGTTAAGTGATCCTACATTTAATTTATTGTCTCAAGAAAAGACCTAACATGAGTCACATGTTCCTAGATGCTGCACTAGTATTTTATACTACAAACGTTTTCAGAACATTATAGGTATCTTTAGAAACAGCGATTCAATTTTTAAATAAACGGTTATTTTTGTCATAAAGAATCTCGTTTACCTTTCATTCTGTTATGTTTTCATATCACCTCCCGCTTCCACATATTACACCAGAATCGTCTACAAGAGATGAATGTCTGTGAGCCCCGAAAATATAATGAAATCAACTTAAGGAAAACCTCAAGCTTAAACCTGCGACACGTTTTTGCCAAGTGCTGGCCTCGAATCATTTTCGTCATCTTTTCGGCAAAACATCATTATTGATCTATCTCACTGTGCATATTTCTCATACAGTCTGTTAAGAAACGATCCCATGGTGTGGGGGCAGCGTTTTTAACTATTATACGAAACGTCTGGAATCCTGAGTTCGAAGCTCGCTGGTGCTTCAATTTTGAATAAAATTGTCAGAAATAGCAGCCAAAGATTTCCGGCGTAAGGAATCACCCTCGTTCCGCCAACTGCCTTTTGAAAGTGAACGGAGGGGCGGGCAGATGTTCCGGCACTCTCTTGCCCTTTGGGTGGGAAACTGCCCCTAAAGGAGTAGTCAGCAATAACCAACGGCACTGCACTAAGGATACATAATCCGTATCCATACTACATGCGACCTGTAACTGATAACGCGCCATGATCTCTCTATCTGCAAAAGGTCTTGGACTAGTCCCCGATTCCGATCTCCAGAAATGGATTACTAAGGAAGAGAAGACCATGAGAAAAGACTGATTGACCAACGGAAGAACAACATTTTACGAATCTGGACGGGAAACGTCGGAAGTTTCACTGTAGTATAAAAGCTATAAAACCTGAAAAGGGAAGTGCAAAGGCTCTATGCAAATTTAGTGTGGGGCCAGTGAAGTGGAAAGAAGACAAGGATTCATGGTGGAATGAGAATGGGATAATATCAACAGCGCATAAATTATATAATGGGCGTAGGATTCGTTACCTATATCTACACAGATACTCCGCAAGCCACCGAACGGAGCGTGGCGGAGGGTACCATGTACCACAAATGATCATATCCTTTCCTGTTACACTTGCAAATAGAGCGAGAGAAAAACGACTGCCTACATGCCACCTGAGACCTAATTTCGCATATTTTTTCTTTGTGGTCCTTACGCGCAAAGTCTGTTGGCGGCATTAGAATTGTTCAGCAGTCAGCTTCAAATGCCAGATCTCTAAATTTATGAATAGTGTTTCTCGACAAAAATGTCGCCTTCCCTGTAGAGATTTCCATTTGAGTTCCCGAAGCATCTCCGTAACACTTACATGTTGTTCGAACTTACCGGTAACAAATCTAGGGGCCCGCCTCTGTATTGCTGCCAAGCTTTCGTTCAATCTGACCTGGTACGGATCGGAAACAGGTCCAAACAGTGTCCTATATGCAGTCTCCTTTACAGGTAAACTACTCTCATAGAAGTCTCCCATAAACCGAAGTCGACCATTCGCTTTCCCTATCACAGTTCTCACTCGGTCGTTTCATCTAATATCGCTTTGCACCGTCACGCCCAGATATTTAAACGATGTGACTGAGTCGAGCAGGACACTAGTAATACTGTATCCGAACATTTCAGGTTTGGTTTTCCTACTCGTCCGCATCAACTTACATTTTTCCACATTTAGGGCTAGCTGCCATTCATCGCACCGACTGTGGTCTGTAATTTTGCCGGCATGTCCTTTTACCCGTATTATATACTGGAGTAGGAAGGCAGGATGGAGAATGAGTTACTGTGATTGCATCAGTGAGAGAGTCTATACCGTCTTGTATACCCCTACAGTCACTCAATTTCGACACCTTACCATACACCACGGCCGCATCAGCTTACACCCGCAGATTGCTGCCCACCCTGTTCTCCAAATCATTTACGTATATAGTGAACAACAGCTGTCAATTCATACTTCCCTGGGGCACTTCTGACAATACCCTTGTCGCTGATGAAACACTTGTCGTCGAGGAAAACATACTTTTATTGTTTAAGAAGTCTCGAGCCACTCACATATCTGTGAACTTATTCCAAATGCTTGTACCTTCATTAACAACCAGCAATGGGACACCGTGTCAAATGTTTTCCGGAAATCTATAAATATGGAATCTGCCTGTTGGCCTTCACCCATAGTTCGCAGTGTATCATGTGAGAAAAGGGCAAGTTGAGCGATGCTTTCTAAGACCATGCTGATTCGTGGACATAAGCTTCTCAGTCTCCAGTAAGTGTATTATATTTGAATATCTTCGAACTGCGAATATTTTCAAGGATTCTTCTGCAAACATAAGTTAATGACACTGGTCTGTAATTTTGCAGGTCTATTATTTTATGCTTCTTATATACTGGATTAGGAAGGTAGGATGGAAAATGAGCTACTTTGAACACTTCAGTGAGAGAGTTGTTCTCATCAGCTTCGACAGCAAAACAACACCGACAACAACAGTCCAATTATATATCGACGTCGCAAGCACAAAACGAAGAAATAAAGTATATGATGATATTAAACGGTTAATTCAGAAAGTAAAGAGAGATGAAAATTTGATAGTAATGGAGATTGGAAGGCGGATGCAGAGGAAGCAGTGAAAAAATGGGCTGCGGGAGAAAATGATCGCTACAATAGGAATTAGAGAGGAGAAAAACTAATTGAGTTTTCATTAAATTTCAGTTAGAAATAGCGAATACTTTGTTCAAGAATCCGAGAGGAGCAGGTATACTTAGAAAAAGCCGGGAGATACAGGATCCTTCCATTCAGGATTCTTCATTGTCGGAAATCTGATATATGACTCCAAGGTGCTCCCAGGAGTAGAAATAGACTCGTATCGCAATAATAATGAGTAGTAGGCTAAAGTTTAAGAAACTAGTGAGAGAGAATTATTTTGCAACGTAGTGGGATACGAAACTACTAAGCAATGAAGAGACACATTTGAAGTTCTGTGACGCTAAGAATACTCGGATAACGAATAGCTCAAAAGGCAGTTCAGTTGAAGATTAGTAGACAACTCTAAAAATGCCAATTACGTAAGTTGGAAAGAAAAACACTGGAACAAGGAAGATAACTGCGAAGAAAGCGTGGGTAACAGGAGAATTAATTCAGTTGATCGACGATAGAAGGAGGTACAAAAACGTTCAGGGAAATTCAGAAATACAGAAATACAGTTTACATAGGTATGAAATAAATAGGAAGTCCAAGGAAGCGAAGGCGAAATGGCTGCATGGAAAATGTGAAGAAGTCGAAAAATAAATCATCGTCGAAAGGACTGACTAGCACTCAGGAATGGCAAAAGACCCGTTGGTGAAATAAAAAGGAATGGCGGTAACATTATGAGTGCAATGAAAATGTCACTGTTCATTGCAGAGGACAGAGCTGATAGATAGATAGAGTACACTGTAGGCCTCTACAAGGGGACGACTGATTATGTCATATAAGAAGAAACAAAAGTCGACAGAGAAAAGTAGAAGGTCCAGTATTAAAATCAGAATTGGAACGTGCTTTCGAAGACTTAAGATTAAATAAGACAGAAGGTATAGATAACATTCCAACGAAATTTCTAAAATCATTGGGAGAAATGGCAAAAAAACTACTGTTCACGTAAGTAGAATGTACAAGTATGGTGAAATACCACCAGACTTCTGGAAAAACATCAGCCACACACTTCCGACTATTGTAATAGCCGACAAGTGCGAGGATTATCGCACAATCAGCTTAACAGCTTATGCATCCAAGCTGCTGCCAAGAATAATACACAGATGAGTGGAAAAGAAAATTGAATTTCTGTTCGATGGCGATCAGATTTACTTGAGGAAAGTTAAAAGCGCCAGAGGCGCAGTTCTCACTTTGTAGGTGATAATGAAAGCGAGACTAAAGTAAAATATACAGGCGTTTATAGGAGTTGTCGACCAGAAAGAAGCGTTAGACAGTGTCAAATGGTGCAAGACGTTCAAAATTCTGAGAGAAAAGGAGTAAGCCGTAGTGAAAACCACTTAATATAGAAAATAAGATTGTAAGACCATGAACGAAGAGTTCGGAATTTAAAAGGTGTAAGCCAGGGACGCAGTCTTTCGCCTCACTGTTCAGTCCACGCATAAAAGAATCATTTACAGAAATAAAAGGAAGATTCAAGT
Source organism: Schistocerca serialis cubense (assembly GCF_023864345.2). Classification (NCBI taxonomy): domain Eukaryota; kingdom Metazoa; phylum Arthropoda; class Insecta; order Orthoptera; family Acrididae; genus Schistocerca; species Schistocerca serialis. The sequence goes on from NC_064645.1 coordinate 222,450,244, forward strand.
GTCGGATTAAAACTCAAGGTGAAAGGATGTGAATGATAAGATTAGCTGATGACATTGCTATACAAAGAGAAAGTGATGAGTTACAGGATCTGTTGAATAGATTGAACAGTCTGAGTACAAAATATTCATTGAGTGCAAATCGAAGAAAGACGAAAATAATGAGAAGTAACAGAAATGGGAACAGCGAGAGAATTGACGTAAGAGTTAGATGAAATTAAAGGATTATGCTACCTGGGCAGCGAAACAACCAATAATGTATGTGCAAGAAGGACATAAAAAGCAAACTGACACAGGCAAAAAAAGTCATTCCTGGCCAAGAGAAATTTTCTAGTATCGAACATAGACCATAATCTGAGGAAGAAATGTGTAAGAAGGTACTTTTGGAGCACAGCATTGTGAGGTAGTGAATCATTGAGTGTGGAGAAATCGGAAAAGAGGGGAATCGAAGCATTTGAGATGGGGTGCAACACGCGAATGTTAAGAATTAGGTGGACTGATAAGATAAGGAATGACGAGGTTCTCTACAGAGTCGGCGAACGTGTGAACAATGGAAAACAGAGACAAGAAGAAGGAACATGATGATAGGATATCCGTTAAGATATTATGGAATAGCTTCCATGGTACTCGAGGGAGCTGTACGTCATAAAAACTGTAGAAGAAGACGGAGACAGAAATACAGCCAGCAAATAATTGGGAACGTACTTTGAAATTGCTACTCAGTAATGAAAAGGCTGGCATAGGGGAGGAATTTGCTGCGAGCGGCATCAAATCAGGCAGAAGATTGATGACTCGAAAAGAAAAGTTGTAATGCATGCCTGGTAGTTAGTGGATGTGACGTGAACAGAGTGAGGCTGTCGTGAGGAAGAAAGATGTAACGACCATAATCCAGGGTCATGAATACAGGCATTGTAAAACCAATCCCGTTTTTAATTCTGGTGACCGTGCATGGGATATTTTTTACACACAACAGTAAGCACTGTCGTCTGGCGAACCAGCACAGAATTTCGTACTCTCCCCCCTTTCATTCAGGCGACCCCCTTCCAACCAACCTAATTTGTTGTAATTCTTTCAACAATAAGCTTTCCTTAACTGAAGATAGCTGCGTCTTATTCACATAAATGTTGCATCTGCTTGGCTAGACAACATCTTTTGCAAATTGCAGAAAGGTAAGGCAGTTATAGTGTGAGAAAACCAGGCATGTAGCTGCAGAATATGCAGGAAGAGAAAACGTTCTTTTTAATATTACGTTTCGTGCATTTTGTGGATTCAGAAAGGCAGCGTTAGAAAACAGAAAAAAGACAAACCTATTATTGGCATTTCAAACAAACGCTATAGCACCGATAATCTTTGCAATGCACCAATGGTCTGTCACCAAAGCCTAATGGTGAACTGATCGGACACATGGCGTCCCTTCAGACAGACAAGTAAATAAACATATACTTCTTATGAAAAGATGCATACAAATAAACTGAAGTTGGAACTAGAACGTGGAATTCCGCCTCATTCAAGATGCCTTTTCAGTTTAGTTTTACCCAGACATGTTTCAGCACTTTTTGTGCTATCTTCTGTGGGTCATTTTACATTCTTACTGTAAAATTGTTGTTACATGTTAACATTTAGAGAAACTTATGGTCCAAAATATTGACGATTGTGAATGAAGAATTGTTGTAAAATGTAATCATCATTTGTTTACAGTTCACAGTTGACATATATATATTAACGACACGATGTACTGTATGTTGTTTATTACATTATATCTGAAGTTCTAGTTATAGCTTAATTGGCAAAAGAGTGGATGTATGCATTAGTTTACATACCTTACATGAAACTATTGGGTATTTATGGCGGTATCTAGTCTGCTACACAATCGACAGCTTGTCTTCTGCAAATAGCAAAACGTAATTTTTATTTTTCTGTTTATTATACGTTTACGAATGGAAATGAGTATACATCACGTTTTTTTGTGTGTAACTTACGGCTTTGATGTTGTAGTGTTTTCTTATATGTTCTGGCGAGGTGAACACGCTGATTTCTGTGAATTTTCTAACATGGGCAGAGTTTTCACCGCCGTTACGTGTTGTTGTAGCTTTAGTTGTGACAAAGAGGGTTTTATTGCAGAGTGATGTGTATTCGTTTAGTACTTTCTTTCTTTGGGCCATTGGTTTCTGGATGTGATAGTTTTCCTCTATAGTTAATTTTTGATATAAGCTGCTATTTGTTTTAAGGGTCTGTAAGGCAGTTTCATTGTTTGTTGGGTGGTGATTGTGTGCCATCAGTTGATCTGCAAATGTTGAATGTGAGCTGCACGGACATAAGAAGAACTGCAAAACTACATAATGATAAATGAGGAGAACTTAAGTGCTATACATGATAATGAAGAAATCATTCTTTACATTTTGTAACTTTAGACAGTTCTTCGAAATTTAAATGAAACATAAGATGTTGATAGATCTGACCCTTGAATGTATGTTGCCAAGACTGTTGCTTGTCAGTCATGTTAACGATATGTACTCAGTTGTTACAACGCAATTAGACAATAAGAGCTACAACTGTTATTTCTCATGGTAAATTCTTCTGTCAAAGCCAAATTAAACAGACCCAGAATTTCGTAGTGAGATGTACTCCAAAGCATCAGAGAATGCAAAAGATGAAACATCATTGCAAGTAGTTCCAGAATGAAGTAATCTGTTATTATGCAGCTCCACATGGCTTCCTTTTTTCTGTTTTTGAGAGATAGCACCAGTCAAGCTTGTTTCCTGTACGCCTGCTAAGATTATTTATAAGCCGAGAAACGTCTTTCACCATGTTTCAGCATTCCATATTTGACGATGAAGACAGTCAGGCACATTACACGACTGAAGAAGACAGATCTGTCAACAAAGTTTTGTCGCCTGCAGTACATGGAGCCGACTAGCTCGAGTGCAATTATCTGCTACAAAAATGTAAAACTTGCGATAACATTTAGTATTTTAGTAACTATTTCAGTCTTCGCACAAAAATCAAAGTCCGCCACTTTTCTTTTGGATGACGTCTTCAGTCTGCAATGCTTCTCTATCGATTTTTAGTAAACAACTCAGTTGAAAAACCTAATTAGGTTTACGTTACTGTTTCATCTTGGAGCTTTACCACGACCTGATTTCTCCGTCATTCTTTTCAAGTTTGACATTTCCAAATTAATTCGGAATTCGCACGTAATTCGTAGATTTCACTTGCTACAATACAAATACTGGGAACTTCCTTACTTGTACCCAAATACAGTGAAGTCTGCAGCAGACGGTACTTGTTATTGTATCACACATTAGGATCTCTGCCATTAAATGGTTCAAATGGCTTTGAGCACTATGGGACTCAACTGCTGAGGTCATTAGTCCCCTAGAACTTAGAACTAGTTAAACCTAACTAACCTAAGGACATCACAAACATCCATGCCCGAGGCAGGATTCGAACCTGCGACCGTAGCGGTCTTGCGGTTCCAGACTGCAGCGCCTTTAACCGCACGGCCACTTCGGCCGGCTTCTGCCATTACATCCATGGATGGCGTATGAGAAGAATGACCGCTTCTGTAAGAACTGTCATTTGCCAGTTTTCATTTCCATCACATCCACTTTTTACATACGGTGAGTGTTGCTAAATACAAGTACGCCCAGAAAGTAACGCCCCACTTTTTTTCTCAGCTTACAACACGTTTGCGATTTCGGAACCTTAGGTACGAACGTCTTCGAATTTCCTAAGTGATCACGCTAAATGTCTGTTTTCTCCTACAGATAATGTGGCTGCAGCTATATTTCAAAATGACGTGTGCAAATAATTCACATTACAAGCAGTGCGCTGACATTCAATGTTTCACTAGGGAAAATTAAACTATAGGGAGTATCCGCAAACGTTCGTGTGAAGTCTACTGAGCATCAACAGTCAACGGGAGTTGAATTAGTCATTTGCCACAGAGGGTGAGACCATCAAAGGCGGTTCCGCGGAACTGGATGATTTACTGCACCGGCGAAAACACCATGACTGTGATACCCGATGTTGCAGAGTGCTGATGTTCGTATTCGCGAAAATCGACATGTTACGACTCAGCAGTTGTCCATAACAACCCAGGAGTTTTTAACTCGAAACTCTAATGCTCGGTTTCACAGAGTTTTGAGGACTTCTGAATACACCATGGAACACGGTTTGACTGTGATACCCATCCACCTGAAAGCCCGGACCTATTTGCCTTGGACTTACTCTTACTAATGGGTAGCATTCTTGGAAGCATTTTGAGAACGATATGGAGATCATTTGCGCATTGCAGGAATCGCTTCGTGACCAGAAAAATGATTGGTACGGACAGGGCATACACGGCGTTGTGTCTCTCTGGATGAAGGCCATAGAACTGGAATGCTGATTACGATGAAAAGTAACGTTCTTTCTTGCATGTGATTGAAATTTCGCGGACTAAATAACTGTTGAAAGAAAAAGTATGGTATACTACTTTCTGGGTGACCTTCGTAAATGATACATAATTATTAAAAATGTCTGAAACTCAATAAGGATTTACAAAATATTTCTGGATGGTGCCTATGGTTATCTATGTTAATAGACTCTCTATAAATAACAAATCTCTGTGTCGCAGTAGGAATATAAGCCTATACTCGAGGGCGATCAACGGAAGTGTGTTGGTTCGTAGTCGCAGTGGCGTTCAATGACGAAGCAAGGACTGTTTCTATCTCGTTGTCCTAACATGAAGTAAGTGTTCCCATTACCTTTCGTATTTCCAAATTAATAGAAAATTATAGTTACTTACTGACACTCATTTTATGCGTGGAAAATGCTATTCTAATCCTTGCTACAATCTTATACGCTGTAGTATTCTACATTACTGCGTCACATTTCTTATCATTTTGTGATACAAAATTTTTTAAAAATTGTGAATTAAGTTGTAAGTTAAAACAAAAACCTTTGCCTCCAAATTTTTCTAACCTCGAGACGAAGGTGACACGGATATTATGCAGGGTAAATCACGTAAAATTCCACCGCAGTTATGGCGGAAATGGGAAGTGCTATCGATGTGACATTTTTACAGAATGGATTAGTAGTCAGGAGTTCGTATTTAACCAATAAACAGGTTGTAATAATGTATAGAAAACCTATTTTCGTGCATATACACACTTTTTTTAAATGGAAAAACGCCTGCTCACATTAACAAACCCAAATTAGTGTACATTAGAATGTGAATTATGTTTGTTGCAGGATTATAAAGCAAGTTGTTTACGAGACATCGTATTTTAAAAAGTGTCTACACCGACACTTGTTTATGCCATACACTTGTTTATGTCATTCAGCCTGTGAAATTGCTAGGCACGAAGTTGTTATGCTTCCTTACAGTGTACTTCTGTGTTGCTTGAGTGTATAGCGACTTGCTAATTGGTTGGTTGAATAGTTTGGAGGGGACCAAACAGCAAGGTCATCGGTCCCATCGGATGGGGAAGGAACTCAGCTACGCCATTTCAAAGTAACCATCGTGGTATTTGCCTGAAGAGATTTAGGGAAATCACGGGAAAGCTGAATCAGGATGGCCAGAAGCGGGTTTGAACAAACGTCCTCCCGAATGCGAGATCGTTGTGCTAACCACTGGGCCACCTCACTCGGTATGAACGATGGGATTTACCAATACAGAAAAAGCCGATATGCTCATGGTGTGTGGCGGTCGTCCGTGGTGTGTAAACATGTGGTGTGCGGTAGTGAACCACCACTTCAAAGGCCTGTCTTTCATAGACGGAACAGTGAACGCACCTCCTAATAGACCTCCTTCCACCGATGCTAGAAGACGTTGAAACACGTATGTAACGTAGCAGCGATGGTAAGGCATGATAAAATCTTTGACCAGAGAGCCTTTTATCGTGGTTAGTCTGCGCTTGACCGCGCGAGAGTTGCGAGCAGCACTCTGTCGGTAGCAGTAGCTCAGTTCAGTTGCGTCTTGTAGTCTGTCAGTGGGCTGTCTGTGAGCAGTGCAGTATGTCGGTAGTAGCTGTCGAGTGCAGTTGTGTGTGAGGAGTCGGCGGGCGTCGACACGGCATTCTGGTCAAGATTCAGGATGACGTATATTATTTTTAAATGCGCTCAGCTAATAATGTAAATTAACTGTGACTAATTTGTGCAATAATCGCCCCAATAATAATTTTGATTTCAAGCAATTTTTTACAAAAAAAACCATTTAATTAAACCAAGGATTTCCTTCCATTTCCCTTAAAGTAAAGTTTCAGTTAAATTAAAAAAAAATATTATTTGCAATGCATTTCCTCCAAGCCGTGGCCAACAATAAGAGCAGAAATTTGACATGCAGTTTCAATGAGGTAAGAAATTAATTCTGATTTTTGCACAGGGCCAAAGACCGATATTTCGGTTTAATTGAATTTTCATTGTCACTGAAGTTTCATTAGCACTGAATTATCTTTTATTATATTTTTTGTGGGAGCTTACACCAGAGACAGATTGCGAATTTCACATTTTTATTGCCTTTGTCAGTACATTTCATTGCAGGGAGGTTACGTTTGGCTCCCATTTCTATTAAATATTGTCTTTTAAATTTCGGTGGGGAGGTTACAACGTTCCTATACAGACTAGGAGAAAACGGATGCCTATTCAGCCCATAGTAAACGAATTTTTACAGCATGTCTTCATGAATTGATTCCAAATCGTTTACAATATTGTTAAGCCTTTCGTGGCCACTTGTTGACAAACTGCTAGTTGGCTTGTGTCTCGCGTTCTTCGGCCGACGTTCGTCTGATGATTTTTCTGACGTTTCGCCAGCACGAGTGGCTGGCATTGTCGAAGTTTCACCCTCCATTGGTGATGGTGGACTGGAGCCGAGCTCGAGGGCGCAGACGCTATGTACCTGGCGCACCAACTTCCAAGGCTTCTCCGCGGTCATTTCCGGTGCGGTTCTCTTGCCACCTGCGACGGTAGTTCGCTGCAGCACGGAAAGCCAGGATCCGTTTAATCTGAGGCTTTCTTCTTTTTTTTTTTGAATCTACGCTCTTGTTTGTGTATCTCTACAGACTGTTCAGAAAAGCTATAAAGATACGCAAACACGAGAATTGTTTCAACAAGAAAGAAGAAAGCGTCAAATTAAACGGATCCTGCCTTCCCGTACTGCAGCGAACTACCGTCGCAGGTAGCAAGAGAACCGCACCGGAAATGACCGCGGAGAAGCCTAGGAAGTTGGTGCGCGAGGTACATAGAGTCTGAGGCTGCGAGCTCGGCTGCTGTCCATCAGCAATGGAGGGTGAAACTTTGACAATGCCAGCCACTAGTGCTGGCGAAACGTCACAAAAATCATCATACGAACGTTGGCCGAAGAACCCTACACTTAAGCTAACAGGCAGTTTGTCCAAATCGTTAGCTTGGGCACAGGGAACGTGTATCTTGTTATCCTATTCCCCGAAGTGACGCCCTTAGACCTTTTTCTGTGGGAAAAACTGAAAGATGCTATCAACAAGGGCGTATCAACTACACCTGATGACGTGCTACGACGTATTACTGCAGCCTGCTCGGACATCTCCACTGCAGTGCTACGATGTGTGCAGCAGTCGTTCCATACCGGAATGGAAACGTATATTGCCACTTCCGGTGGTCATTCTGACCACAACCTGTGATGGTCAACTGTCTCGTTGATGGTCATAATCCACGTGCCTAGTGTAAGCGCTTACGTTATTTTTCACTCTGTCTTACCATGTTATTATACAAGTGTCGGTATGGGAACTATTCAAAATACGATGTCTCCTAAACGACCTGCACTAGACTCCCGCAAAAACACCACTGACTTCGTAGTCTACTCTAGTTCACTAATGTGAATAGGCACTGTTTCATTTAAAGAAGTATACGGTAGCAAAAAAACCATGGTTAGGACTTAGGTGAGCACCATTTTTAGGGCAAATCGCCGGCCGGGCTGGCCCAGCGGTTCTAGGCGCTACAGTCTGGAACCGCGCGACCGCTACGGTCGCAGGTTCGAATCATGCCTCGGGCATGGATGTATGTGATGTCCTTAGGTTTGTTAGGTTTAACTAGTTCTAAGTTTTAGGGGACTGATTACCTCAGAAGTTAAGTCCCATAGTGCTCAGAGCCATTTGAACCATTATTAGAGCAAATTAAAGCTGTTCAGAACGATATCACAGTGTGAGATTTAGTTTCTGGTTGCGAAAAGAGTCATTTTCTTTGCGCAACTCTTCCTCTCTTTTAGTGCCTTTACTCTTTTCTCCCACAAGCATTCTCATAATCCCCCCTTACCTCCTTAATTTCTTTTAAATTTCATTCCAATTTATTCTATGAGACTTGCAATCAATATAGGACAATCAACTTTCAATTAACGTCTCTTCAGCTTGCAGTGTACGTGCGAATAGTAAGCCTACCTCTTTCTGTAAATGCTGCGTGGGAATTGAAAGCACACCTGCAACGGTGGAAAAGGATTGTGTTCCACAAAACCTCTTTCTCTCGCTTTACCGCTCTTAACTAGTCTGCAATAACGCAATTGACAGTGAGTGATTCTATCCTACCACATTCAGTAGCCTGCTGATCGTGAGTTTGTTACTGTGAGAGCCGTCATCTGTTCGCGTGCTTGTGTAAAACATATTCCTGATGTTCCTGAACAACTTTTGCATTGATCAATAATAACAAAAAATTCATGTTTTTTATCGAGATGAAGAACGTTCTGTTAAGTATGCATGTAAACTATCCTTGCAAGAAAATCAAACGCTTCGTTTGCATAGATGCGCTGAAGTTATGCGATCAGATAACTTTCATTACTTACGAAAAGCAATTTATATTTTGTAAGAATATAAAATACGCAGTGGACTAACATTAAATGATATACGCGGTTCTAATTACCTGCAAAGCAAACAAAAAATTTAAAAAATAAAACAAGAAGAAGTCGTCGGCTCCCATTTTTCTTCTTATACAATCACTTGAATTTCTTTTCTACCAATGCTGCCGGTAATCCTAACATTTACTACGTCGTTTACATAGTGTACCAAAACTACCGAACCGTAGTTTTGGTAGAGCGCAGCTCTAATAATGATTAACAGTTCCTGAAAAGACACTGCAGGCATTTAGGAATAATTTGGAGATTATATCAGAAAAGTCTTGCAGTTGCCAGAAAAACTCTTGGTCAGGATTTTCGCTGATAGATTTTGTCCAATGTCACACATTTTATCTCATGTGCTTTACGTAAATAGAAGCAAGCAACTAGCCCTTCCAGTTCATTCACTCTGGCCACTGACGTACTGAGAGGTTTCCATCTCTGAGAGTCGTGTGGGAGGGGAAAGTCACACCTTTATATCGCTATAGGCTTTAAATTGAGAACTACACGTCAACAACGACTAATTTTGCGCTCCTATGAGTAACTATAGCCGGTCGAAGTGGCCGTGCGGTTAAAGGCGCTGCAGTCTCGAACCGCAAGACCGCTACGGTCGCAGGTTCGAATCCTGCCTCGGGCATGGATGTTTGTGATGTCCTTAGGTTAGTTAGGTTTAACTAGTTCTAAGTTCTAGGGGACTAATGACCTCAGCAGTTGAGTCCCATAGTGCTCAGAGCCATTTGAAGTAACTATACCGAAACCTTCGAGAAGTGATTTCAACATGCTCTTCCTCGGCTTCAGGAAAATGCAGTTATTGTTCTTGATAACGCGCCGTACCATTCTCGGAGGGTTAACAGTTCCCAATGCGAATTCCAATAAGCACGAAATATCACAGTGGCTAAAATCTAGAAACATCGAATTCGAAGACGGTATGTTGAAGAAAGAACTTTTAGATATAGTTAAAAATCACAGAACAGTGCACAACGAGTACGCAATAGATGAAATGGCCAAGAATGCAGGGAAAACTGTTCTCAGAATTCCTCCGTACCACTGTGAATAAAACGCCATCGAGTTAGTGTGGGCCAGAATCAAAGGCTATGGTGCAGCGAAAAACAAAACATACAAAATGCCGGAAGTTAAAGTACTGCTAGAAGAAGCAGTAAGAACAGTGACTGCAGAGGATTGGAACAAGTGCGTCCTCCATGTCGTAGAAAAAGTGGAAACTCAAATGTGGAAATTAGACTGCATTATAGAGGAGAGAGAGGAGCGGTTTGTTATAAACCTCAATGAAAACAGTTCAAGCTCGACAGAGTGAACCTTGTTTCGTCCTTTATCATTATTATTAGTGGTATTGTTAATAAAATTAGCAATTAATTGTGTTTGAATGGAGCGTTTTGTTAGCAACCTGAATGAAAATAAATCTGCTTCGACAGAATGAAATCAGTTTAACATTATTTTAACATTATTGTTAAACTTATGTCGTACATTGTTGCCGTTTCTCACGGCCCGCTGTGACAGCTCGGCAGCCAGCCGAACGCCGACAGCTGCAAAGCGTGCGCCAAGGATTTTCCACACCCCTACGTATCACGTGAACACCGAATGCTTTCTCTGGAAACGAGCGTAGTCGCTCACGTGACACTGTTTATGTTTCGTCCCAGCTCTCGGTGAATAGACTTTACCTGCATGTTTTCCTTCGCAGGTGCTGTTCATGAACTGTGTGACCGTAGTATGCACACATATCATCGCCAACACAAGTCGCTCGAGCTGGTCCGAATTAGCTGCATGCAGCACAACGCTACACGTGGTGGAGAGCCCTGCTATCCGCCGCAGCTGTAGCGAGGGGCAGATGGCGCTCTGGAATTGGATTTCCTGGAAAGCCGGATGCGTGTTAGGGTGGCCGCCAACCCCTCCCCTGCCATACTGCGGCGTTACATGTGCGCACCACGTGCTCCCGGCGACGTTTCGCTTGACACGTGCTAACAATCACGACCCCTGGTATAGAGTTGCGGTGTCAGGTCAGGCTGCACGTGGCTCTGTCTACGCGACGCGTCGGCGGTAATGTCGGAGTGTACAGGGTGTATCATAATACATGGCGTCAGTGCATACAGTTGAAAGTGCACGACACCAAAAACAAAAATATCAGGTAAACGTGAGCTCTAAAATGCATTCCTTGAGAGCCATGACCTTTGTTCAATAAAAAAGACGTGTTTCGGAGTAACGATGATGAACATCTGTCCATAACTCTTAAGGTATGAGCTTTGAACGAATGGGACCGTTGTGCACAGCGATTGTAGACCATGTTTCAAGAATGGATAAGGAATTAAGCAATCAGTCGCAAATCCAATCCTGAGAAAAATAACCAGATTGGATTTGCTACTGATACTGAAACCCTTTTCGTTTTTTGAATAGTGGATACTGATCGTTTATTTCTTGTTTTCAACTTCTCATCAATACTGTCACACCGCCACCTCTCAAAACATGGAAAGCAAAGAGCTTGCAGCAGAAGTGATTTCTTCCACAGTGTCTCATATTTCTTAAGGCATAGATTTTTGCCTCTGGTATCGGGTAATTTCAGCTGTTTGCTTTTTGCCATTGATGATACACCCTCTGTAAGGCAATAATGGTAAATACAAGAGGTTTTACGCTGAAATAGCGCAATAACTTAAAAATCAGATTCATGAATAATGAATAACGAACAGCGCTACTGTAGGGCAGTAGGGAACCAAACAGATAGCAAATGAACAAATAGTCTATATTCAGTCGTCGTGAACGCAGGAAAGACTGCCGCGTTTATACAGAATTTATAATTTTAAGTGCCACGTACGGCATTGAAACCGTCAGACACTTTCTTTCTAGGTCTTGGTCGTTGGTTATGAGGATAAATACTACGTATGTTTTGAAGAACCCCTTTCTTTCGTAATGTCGTAATGTCTTACAGGTAGCAATGTGCTTCTAAAGCAGCGCTGAGGCGCTATTTAAGTGTGAGTGAACAACAGTCAGGACTTACTCCAAATGTGATTTGGAGTGAACTTTATGAAAATACCTGTTTGTGGATTTTCAGGTCTCTTCTCGATTATGGGTACAGTATCTCGATTATTGGCATAATTGATTGCATCCTGCTGTGTTTCGCTTCTCAGTGCTAACAATTACATTCATGTTCAGAAAAAAACAGAAGACCTTGAACGCCTAGAGATAGAACGTTCGTAGCTAAATGACATGTGCATTAGTATGTTCTGCGGAAATTTCAGTCACCTCGGTTCAGCATGTGCCCTACTTCCTAGTAGGCACAAGGTCCGCCATAGGCCCTGATAAGGTGTTCAATGCGTGATGGCATTGACACTTATAAGGTGTGAATGGCGTCCTGTTGTATAGCCGTCCATACTGCATTACCTGGCTCCGAAGTTCATCTTTGGTGGTTGGCATTGGGTCAGAGTGCTGCATGCGTTGTTTCACCATATCCCACATATCGTCGATTGGCGACAGGTCTGGTATGAGGCGGGCCAGGGCGAAAGGCTGACCTCGTGTGACACAAAGAGAGCAAGTGTTCGTGCAGCAACATGTGGCCGTGCATTAATTTGCTGGAATGTGGCGTCTGGGGTATGGCTACGGGTCGCAGTATGTCATTCACGTAGGTCACATTGGTCTCAGTGCACTGGACACGAACCAACTATGGTCTGTGGATGTACCCAACAGCAATCACAACCATAAGGCCTTGTTCGAATGCAGTCGCTGTGAAGCTGCCCCACTTCTCTGTAGTGAACCAAACAGCAGCCACCAGTGTCAAACAGAACATGGAGTCGTCCGAAAACACCGTCTGATGCCATTCCTGTCCCTGCTGACGTCGTTCCAAACACTATAGCCTTCTAGTACGTTTTTTAACATTGGTTGGTTAATTGATTCGGGAGATGGGACCAAATAGCGAGGTCATCGGTCCCATCGGATTAAGGAAGGAGGAAGCTAGTCGCGCCCTTTGAAGGGAACCATCCCGGCATTTGCCTCAAGCGATTTAGTGAAATCACGGGAAACCTAAATCAGGATGGCCGGACGCCGGTTTCAACCGCCGTCCTCTCGACTGCGAGTCCAGTGTGCTAACCACTGCGCAACCTCGCTCGATTTAGCACATTCGTCAAAGGTAGGCAGAGAAGTGGACGACGCGCACGTTACCCATACCGTAATAAACTGCGATGGACTGTCACCTCTGATGGTGTACGATATGTTAAATTGTTTCACTGCTGCGCCAGAACCGAGCAGGGCGCAGATTTGTCCTGCAGTGCCAGTCGGGTAAGGCGTCAGTCTTCTCGGGGAACTGTATGGCTGGTGCGACCCATGTCATCGTGTTCTACGGCTTTCCTTGAACCAGTCTGTACACAACCATTGCACTGCCAAAACACTTCGTCCCACATGAGCAGCAATTTCCTGGATGGATGCACCACTTTCTCTCATGCCAGTAATACGCCCTGTTTCAAAGTCATTGACGTGACAGTACTATTCGCTCATACGTCTGCGAGGCGTCCAGAGCATCTGCTCATGTGACAATGGTCCATTACTCTCTGGTGATAGCGACAAATAGAGCCGCAGGGACATATTACTGGTAAGTGGTGTTACACCGCGGTCAATGTTCACCTTGAACCCGCGGGTCGACATGGTTCAAATGTTAACCATTTGTGCGTAACATTATAATGTACTCGTACATGTCTGTGGATACGACAGTTCGTTCAACATGAGCGTAGATATTCTTCCTGTTTCTCCGAAAATCTGAATACCACTTAACATTAAGTGTATGTCACCTTACTGCACAACAAAACAGAACACGAAGTTTTAATCGCACATGAACTGAACGGAGCGTATGCTAGAGACGACAACTAGCTATATGTACGCGATTAAGGGCATTATTTTCTACTCTCGCCGTAGAACACATAGACTCCCCCATGTCCATTCCTGTACTTGGCATAATTATGAGCGAACTTTATTAGACTGGATTAGGACAAAAGGGAGAATAAAACGCCTGGAAATTGTCAGCTTTTTACTACTGAGACTACCTATTAAAACAAACGTGGTTTCTCGTATTATTACTGTGGACAACATACAGATGAATAAATGCCGACTGACAGAACACGAATAAATTTTATTCCTATAGTGACAATCTCATAAATATACTGTTTCGAACTGAAGTGCCTTTATTGCGAAAACAATCACGGAAATAGTAGGAAAACAATCTTAACTAATAGTTATGGCAAATGGTTCAAATGGCTCTGAACACTATGGGACTTAACATCTATGGTCATCAGTCCCCTAGAACTTAGAACTACTTAAACCTAACTAACCTAAGGACAGCACACGACACCCAGCTATCACAAGGCAGAGAAAATCCCTGACCCCGCCGGGAATCGAACCCGGGAACCCGGGCGTGGGAAGCGAGAACGCTACCGCACGACCACGAGATGCATACCGTTGATAATAACTCTGTTAAGAAAACGTTGCAGTATTCGAGTCAGCATCATAAAGTGAACTTCGCGGACTTAACGTGAACATAACACTAGTAATACATGGTTGAGGCAAACATTATTCTTATTACTTCCATCGATTATCCAGCGAGCCTTCAATGTAGGAATTAATTGGTAAAAATGGTTTGTAAAGTGTCACGAATGTAACATTCATATATCCGTGTAGCGTAATATAATTTGAGCAAAGGATAAAAGGATACATACATTAGATCTTGTAGATAAATCATAAATTCTGAAGGAGTACAGAAACGTTGGCGTCGTATTTAGCTACTTTAAGTATAGGATGTATATATAGCCACCTAGGCTGCACAAAATTTCTGTCAAATTGACCATGGTTTCGACTGCACTAGGGCAATCTACATCAGAATAAAAAATTACGTGGCTTACATGTAATCACACCATGGGTGAAAAACTCTGTCCTTCATGTAATTTTTTATTCTGCTGAAGATTTCCCTAATGCAGTGGAAACCATTGTCTATTTGACAAAAATGTTGTGTAACCGACGTGGCTATATATACATCCTATTATTAAATAAAGAATTGTTGCTGGATCCCAGCCACTAAATATGTTTAAAATTTACCTACTTTAATTAGTGTTTTATTTAAATGAAATTTTGTGTTTATTACATTACTATTCATCGTAAGTTAAGAATTAAATGAACATGCGTCACGTTATCTTTACTGTACTTTTCGGGGTATTTTTCTCTCCCACACAGGCGTTATTCTACAAGAAATCGTGCCAAAATTATATAAAATATGTCAAAACTAAATATAGCTTTTATAGCAATAGTGTGTCTTTTTAGGCAGTGAGCACGAAATAAATATTGAATGCAATAGAAGCGCTTGCCGGAGTGCCCGAGCGGTTCTAGGCGCTACATTCTGGAACCACGCGACTGCTACGGTCGCAGGTTCGAATCCTGCCTCGGGCATGGATGTGTGTGATGTCCTTAGGTTAGTTAGGTTTAAGTAGTTCTAGGTTCTAGGGGACTGATGACCTCAGAAGTTAAATCCCATAGTGCTCAGAGCCATTTGAACTATTTTTTGCAACAGAAGATACAGGAATACCGAAGAACCTGATAAATGAAATCACATATCTGTACAAGAATACCTCTTTTTCGTAGTTGTCTGTGATGAAGTCACGGAGACAGTAATTTTTAACCAGTGTATTGTACACCATTGTTTCTGTCTTGTATTCTCTCTTCCTTGCGTTTAGATGAAGTCAAGAGACGGAAGAGTAGAGTGCCAGACATTACGGAAGTCTGCACCGCAAAAGGACCTCTGCAAGAGACCTACTAAGATCACAACCTAACCAATGCTACATTTGTTAATTATTGTAAATGATTTTCAAAGTGTTGATATTCTATGCCAAACTGCTTCTTCAGTAATAAAAAAATTTAACCATGTTCCACAACCCTTCAAACCTCTTGAATAAGAAGTGGCCCACAGTAGGAGTATTTAAAACTAGATAAGTTTTGTGGAACAATTAGAAAGACTTTCCAAGTACACGTTAAATGACACACACTAAGGTAATTATATGAACAGAAGATTATATATGAATTTTCGTATAGTGTTCAAGAAAGCCGTGTAGGTCGTCTACCAAATTATAATACTGGTGACTGCAGCAAGATTTTCGGAGGAAATACACAGATGTACGAAACTAAACAACATGAGGAAGACTAGGTCAGGAAGAGCTAAAAATCTTCATCGTGACTATCAAACATTAGATTATAGATAATGAGAGCATCAACAAATTTTTCGAACATTGACCTGAGGTCTCAGGATCTCTACAACGACCGGTGCGGGAAAATGGACAGAACAAACAGTTGTCGGTAGTCTATGGTGGGAAAAATAATTACTATTATAATGTTTAGTTTGTATGATAGCTTAAAAGTTCAGTTCGTTCCTTTGGGAGATGGTTTCTCCACAATCTCTGCTTCACATAGTCTCGCTATGTGTGTGTTTGTGTGTGTATGTGTGTATTTCCACCGATAATGTTCATCTGCATTTTGTCAAAAATGAACTTCAGGCATATTTAACTAACTGTTCGTGAAAGTCTCTTCACTGTATTCGTATGATTCAAATGGCTCAGAGCACTATGGGACTAAACTGCTGTGGTCATCAGTCCCCTAGAACACAGAACTACTTAAACCTAACTAACCTAAGGACATCACACACATCAACGCCCGGTTAAGGATTCGAACCTGCAACCGAAGCGGTCGCGCGGTTACAGACTGTAGCGCCTAGAACCGCTCGGCCACTCTTACGGCTTCACTGTATTCACTAACGGTTATGCCATATCAGTGTTTGCAGATATATGAAACTAGTGTCCAAATAAATGAAATTAACGGACATTTTATTTTTCTGTGCACTATGACCTGGTTGATCAGACACTGATAACAACACCCAACTATTAGAAAAGAAATAAATTCTTAATATGAGTCTGTGTGCTTATTGTTCATAAATAAATATTTTCTATCTGTATCACTCGGACGTTTATTATTAATAACATGATTCTCCAGAGCCAACTTTATATAGTCTATTAGTATCTCCTGTGTCGAAACATCTTATTATTAATAACAGTTCATCCGATCTAGACTGGAAACGTTTATTGGTACGATTCACGTGCTGATAACGTATAACTTTCTTTGATATACCACCGTTTTATCTTCATCCAAACTGTCTGAAACACTCATTCCATAGAGAAGAGTCCAACATATCATCGCCATGCAATCTATCCTACAACAAACCTGATGAAATCAAACGAATTTACTAAATTTGTTGCGGCTCTTGAGCCCTCAGTGTATTACTTAATTCGCTTACTCACTGAAATAAAAGAAACTAAGCGGTTTTGTTTTAGAAATTCGTATTTATCTTTTTAGTTTAGAACATTTGTCTGAAAATTCCGTTATAGAACCAAATAAAGATGTGGTAATTCTTCGATAAGACTATGTCAGTGTTTACAGTTGTCTTTCAGTTTGTGGCTACGACACAAGATCTCTTTGTGGCGTTGCACGCAATAAAGTTTGGAAGCTGCAATCGAAACAAGGCGAGGATGTCGGACACGGAACGTAGCACAATAACATGGTCCTTCTGTGCCGATAGCCCTCCCTTTCTTACAGCTTTGAAGATTCCAGAAAAAGAGCATCGCGGCAAGCGGGCGATGTTGACACTTTTAGGACCTCGGTCAACAGCAAAAACAAGCCCTCCGTCCGGTGAAGTGGCGTGTTGACGGCTGTCTCAAACTTCTGGCGATCGAACACAGGAACTGTGCCAACACGTCACTTCGCTCGAAGCAAGAGTAGAAACCTTAGCATCAGTGTCTTCCCGAAATCACTCTAGACAAGCCTCAAAATTTTCGCTGTGGTCATTACGTGGAGAAATTACATAATTTCAAGTGCACTGCAAATTTTGCTCTGAGGAGAATGCGAATTAGTAGTCGCTCCATAGACACTGCAGAGTAAAAAAATGGCTTTAAGCACTATGGGACTTAACATCTGAGGTCATCAGTCCCTTAGACTTAGAACTAATTAAACCTAATTAACCAAGGATATCACACACATCCATGCCCGAGGTAGGATTCGAACCTGCGACCGTAGCAGCAGCGCGGTTCCGGACTCAAGCGCCTAGAACCACTCGGCCACAGCGGCTGGCTTCAGCAGTTTAAGAAAACATGTAAACATGTGCTACCACGAAAAAGATATCATCGGGTACATCTTACTGTTTCTTTATATGACCCATTCATCCTATAAATATATTTACTATCTAGGGCGAGAAAATCATTAAAGAGATCTGTCATCATTCTTCGTACTCAGTAATATCTACACTGAATATATTTATTAAACACAGACTTGTATGGACTAAATATATTTATTAACAGATAAAATTGGGGAGCAGCCCCTTTGGTTCATTTTTACACGTTCCACCCACTCGATGTGAGCTTCAGTGTCTGTTACACAACTATAAAATAAGACAAATTTACAGATTCAACTTACCATGTGATAATTTACATTACGAAGCCGAGGGCCACACAGTACAAACATCGGGCCGTGTATAACGCGCCTTCATATGTAAAACGTATTACATCTGTTGTGTACAGTTAACATAAGCTTTCTGGTCAGGTAAATTGTAAGGTGAAACTGCAAGACTATTAATATCTTGCTGGCCGAGTCTAAGTCCCATTGACAGGTGTTTTGACTGAAACTACCTTATGAAGCTAATATAAAACGACCTAATATAAAAAGCACTAGTATTACTAAATATCTACCGTGTTTCCGGGTGCTGACAATTGCAAGTCTGAAAAAACATTCCTGTTTATTAAAATAATTTTGAACAGCAATAGTAAAATTACGAATAAAGATTATAGTTGCCAATTTTAGGGGCCATAACACACATTCTTGTGTTTGAAAGTTTATTATTGACATTGAAACTAACACTAGCGTAGGTAAAAGTAGCATTCAGAGTTTAAAAAAACTGTAGTTTTAAATTTCTGTTTATGTTAACTTATAAATAAATTATAACCAGTTGGGAATCTTAGAAACGTATTCATGTCGGTAAAAGCGGCGCCTCTACCATCTTTATAACATCAGCGCAGACAACGTGAATGGCCTTCGTAATTACCGTCTAGTATAATTACGAAAGTTACATGCAGTCTGAAATTTGTTACCTTCATGAGTACAAGCAAACACGTATATATACAAAACATCTACAGTGTAATGAAATATATACCTTGCCGCCCATACACTACACTGTACTACTTGCAGACGTAAGAGGAATCGTGTCACCATGTCTGATTGCTACTTTTAATCTACGCTAACATAGATTGGTTTTACTTGCCTTAATAACATGTAACACACATGGCGTATGTGTATTAACGTCCATAAAAGTAGTTACCATAATTTTTGTTTCTATATCTTTTGAAAATGATTTCAGTAACCAGGTATTCATATGTCAGGCTCGTATGTGTGAATGTCCGAAAAAATGGCGGATATTTCAATGATATTACTATGTTTTTCGTATTGCATTGTTTTACATTAGGCTTCATAAGGTAGTTGGAACAAAAACGAATTTTCGATAGGGCTTTGTCTCGCTAAACAAGAGAAGACGTGTTGCTGTTGAATTTTAGGATATATCTGACCACCGAGTTTACGGTAACTGTACACTACCAACTCACTCGTTTTTATGTATGACAGCGGTACTACACATAGTACGACATTAATAACATGTGCCTGCTGCTACGTAATGTGAGTTACCACGTTGCAAACTAAATCTGTTAATTTACCTTATTATGTGGTGGGTAACACATTCTACTTCCACAGTTCTTGAAGATTCTCGCATTGGTCGAGCGAAACATTTACAAATAAAGGAAGAAAATTACATGTGACTTGTGGCCGCTGTTTAATTTTAATCCCTAACGGTCGCTGTTAGCCGGCCGGAGTGGCCAAGCGGTTCTAGGCGCTTCAGTCTGGAACCGCGCGACCGCTACGGTCGCAGGTTCGAATCCTGCCTCGGGCATGTATGTGTGTGATGGACATTTTTTGACATTTGCTTCACAGACTACCATTTTTTCTTACATTATCGGATCCGTACCGCCCTGCCAGTGTATTATGATTAGAGCTGAGTGACGCTAATTTCATTTTGTAAAGTAGGCTCATCCAGCGCGTAGTCCTGGTGCCTGAGAACCCAAGTGAGAAAATTTCGAACAAGGGCAGTTGATTGTATAGGACGAAGAATTCTGGCAAATAAATGAGGTGGAGCAGCTACGTATCAGAGTAAGAAACTGCTATCAAATCACATTAGGCACAAACACACTCATTACGTATGTTGTACCACACTGTATCCAACACGTGCAGCAAAGTGCTGCGGTAAATTGAGCCGCATCCAGAAGAAACTTTCGGCGTCTGAGACTGGCTGTGTTCGGAATGCACGGCAGCATCGGTCGCCCAGCTTATATTGGCTCCAAGTGTCGCGACACGCACGTATAACGCTTCGCCCTTGTGACCCAAGCCCTTTCCATGCCACCATCCCTATTACCAATCTCGTAGCAACGCTACCAAGACGAAAACAACACATTCTCTTCTACTTCCTAGCGTCCCGATCGATGTAAAGTTACAAAGCGTGCGCTGTAACTGCTTAACAAATTATTCTCGATACCCCACGCGACTCATTCGCAAGATTTCAGGTTGTAACGGGTGGAAGTCCCGAGAGTTCTATTGGTGGCCGAGTAAGTTATACTGAACAACACTACATCTCTATTTACGTCATTTACAGACTACTAAGCAGAACCATTACAAGTCGTCTGTTTTTAGTTTGTTAGCCCCTTCAGGTTCATGTGGGAAGAGTTGAAGTTTATTTTTCCCCAGCCAGTTTTCCCCGGTCATGTGCTAATACGTGGACGCGTGAGTGCAAAACGGTTAGTCTATACTGATAGGCGTAGACCACTCATTGGTGCGGTACGACAGTACAGGAATCGTCAGGTCGTAATGTTTTTGACATGTCTGTGAGAAGAGTGTTGGACATAGAGGATAAGCAACCAATACATTAACACCGTGCTGCAAGATCCCCTCGCTTCTAAACTGATTCTGTTATTTCTCAGCTTAGCCGCGAGTCCGTAGCGGGTGGTATATGTGACGTACAGTATGACTGGTCAGCATTTCCACCCGGAATTTGCGAGTGTAAGTCGGACCTTCCTTGATCCGCCTTGGTGGGTCGTGTCGTCGGGTTTCCTCTTACCTGTGCGCGGTGCAGCTCTCGTAAGTGTCGTCCCGTGCAGATTCTTCATTGGCGCATTGGATGTTTCTGTTGGTGGAAGCTAATTACCTGAAATTGCTGTCGATCAACTTTGGGGAATCTATTTACTCGAAATTAACATTCAGAATGCCGTAATATGACTTTTATTCCTATTAGATCAATAATGAAACACTCATGCCACAAACTACTCGTAACCAAGAGCATGGCGACCATCGAACAAGAGAAGAAGAGCTCTTGACGCCGACTGCCGACTTTGGCACGCAGTTCGTATCCCTTACTAGTTTCGTCATAGTTCGTGGATTTCCGATCCAGTTCGTACTTACTAAGATATGCATTTGTTAATGAACGGGTGTGAATTTTAAAGCGGCAAAATTATGATAAATAGTTTTAAACATCCGGAGGTTCCTCCCAGTATTCATGTTGTCATAAATGACTTTAATTATTAAATATAAATAATGAAAATCGGTGATTTTGGCGCCAAGGTGGCGGTACTTCCCGTCGTGTATATTTCCCAGGCTAACGCTGGTTGCTAAGGTCCAGCGCCGAGCCCCACCGCACTTCGTGCGACGTATGGTCGCTTCGTCACCTAGCCAGCCAGCGTGGGAAATGCTCTCTGACTCATGGCCGGCTACGGACTACAGCATTTCCTAACTATCGTGAATACATCAATGAGACACAATAATTTATTAAAACTGGTAAAAATGTCTTCCTCACCTAAGAGGCACCTTACAGTGTCTACATATTAAGCTATCACATACAAAAATATCTGTATTTGTTCCTGTTCACCCTTTATATCAGATGATCGATGATACCGAAACACATCATAATATGGATTACCAAAAAGTAGCATTGTAGACAGTTCTGTGAATAAAAAAATATTTCTGTTACAGTGAATATGAAATGTAACTTAATGTCAGCTTTGTATAAGGGGCGATCAAAAATTGTCCATTTGAGGGCGTTGGTAGAATTGTCATTTAACGTAGTGAAACTCCAGTATGGGCATATAAGCACCGACATTCAGGCAAATTATTAGTGTGGCATTCATGTCCTTCCTTCGTGCGTCCGTTAGATACAGAGTCGGAAACTATAGCGACGTTCTTACCAAATGCGTACAAATGGGACTAGCCTGCTGTTATTCTTTTCGTGGCTGACAAACACCAGCAGACATCCACTGGAGAACGAAACACCTGTTAGGGGTAGCATGTATGTCGAAAACACCCTTTGCGGAATGATACGCCAAGGGGTGCGGCTGCTTCATAATAACCTCATGTAACAAATGTGACGCAGGGTGGGAGACACCAGTAGTCCTCATCTCTCCCCGTGGGAGTACCACGCTTTCAGACCCTTAAAAAGGCTTTGAAGTGTCCACGATTGCTATCGAGCGAAGATAGGCAGCAGGCAGTTTCTGACTCTTTCACGCAATAGGACACAGAACTTTACCAAACGGGTATCTTCAACCCAGTGCGTCTCTGGGATGGTTACGTCAATGCTCAAGGCGATTTTGTCTGATTGGCAGATCTATTCTGAATTGCACGGCATTTGAACATAAACTTTTTGATCGTCCCTTGTATTTCTTACATAGGTTACTTCGGCTTACATGCTGTGAACCACTAACCCACATATCTTGTAAAGTACAAAGAAAGGTACCGAGCTTAATTATTAGTACCTCTGAAATAGGGAGCTACTTTATTTTACTTCCTTTCGTTAAATAATATTTGAAAGCTCAGATTATAAAATTTTAGGTGCCAGAACGGACCCGTTCAACCGTACAGTGCGTCCCTCCCCCCCCCCCCCCCCCCCATCATTTTCTTAAATTACAGTTAGGTACGTTTTCTTACGGTACTCTGTTCTGAAATTCAGGTTATTAAACCATAATTTGTTATGATAAAACAATAAGACCACAAGATGTTACCGTCTGTTACTGTAGCACTGCCACTTGTTCTGCTTTAAATCTTGGGTGCAGACTTGTTCCTGTGAGTTGGAAAGAGGCGCCCTGGGAGGTGACGTAACGCCGTTCCAGCGCGTTCCGGCCGAAATTAAGCCCTAAACGTTCGTGTCTTAAATTCAGAAGCTTGTTGGAAGTGCTAACAAGAGAAATAATACAGCCTTGGTTGGAAAAAAAATTAATGCATTCTGACTGCGTGGTTAAAGCAAACAAAATAAGCGTGGACAGAATAAGCACAAGGAAGCTAGTAAATCTGACTAAGATTTAGAGTAAGGGAACCGTGCTGCAGTTCCAAGGATAACTCGGCATCAGAGCTAAGACTGCAGTCATTTGACATGCTGCTACGTATTAAGTTGATTTATCCGACTTTCTGATGGCTGACTACGTGCTAAAAACGTTAATGAATAGAGTTGTAACAACAAGAGGAGTGTTGATAAAATCTTGTCGACTGATTATCCGAGTCGTGGCGTTTTGCTGCTACGTTTCAATGAGTTTTATACAGATCACCTTAGCATGAAGATGATCGGTACGGAGCCCATTGAAACGTTTCGACAAGACGATGTTGTATCTCGGCTGATCACCGGAGAAAGTTTTATCACTGGAACACACCGAGAAATCACAGAGTGGACTGTTGTTATTACTGCCTAGAAACTGATGAAAAAGAGGTGCTCAGCGTTTTTAGCTCTGATCAACGTTCGCCTGGCGTAACGCATTTATTTATAAACGCCGCAGGTGAAAATGTAATTGGAGCCACGCGTACGAAGTTCAACCGCCCTTAACATGCATAAATTAGTATCAACTTTATTGGAATTTCAGTCTTGTATCACAATGTTTATTATTAATCAGATTATTAATTTCGAACGGTAAAGACCATTTTCAGACGTGAGTTAAACCGTGGTACACTACACATACAGTGCTGTAACAGGTGATGGTGCAGTCAAAGTCATTAATTATTTTGGCGTCTTCAAAGAAATAAAATTATGTTATTTGCATAGGTTACTTTGATATGGCATGTAATAGCACGATATGTTTAATGTAACATGTCTGCCGGCTGCAGTGGCCTAGCGGTTCTAGCGCTTCAGTTGGAACCGGCGACCGCTACGGTCACAGGTTCGAATCCTGCCTCGGGCATGGATGTGTGTGATGTGCTTAGGTTAGTTAGGTTTAAGTAGTTCTAAGTTCTAGGGGACTGATGACTTCAGATGTTAAATCCAATAGTGCTCAGAGCCATTTTTGGTAACATGTTTTTACACAGGTCTGAAGAAATTAATGAACTGATTGCAAACACTCACTGTGCTCCAAGATAGGAATTATAGTAAAGCAAATATTTTCGTGGATCGCTGGAAATTTTTTAGTGACTGTCACAAATTGTATATTAATATTACGCTGTTAATTCCTCCTTGAGTAATTTTTCACCAAGGGACGTTGTACTATATGCATATCTTAGCATTGATGTCTCACTTACTCTTTGCTGACTCTTACGTAGATTTCTTATGTTTAACGAAACCTCCGATGAGCTGAAGCCTTATCTACGCTCTTATTAGCACAATCTCCTATCTCTCGCTCTTCTAACGTTATTACTCTCATTTCTCAGAGCCGTTGCAGATTACTTGCCACTTTCTAGACTTCATCTCCATTCAAGTGTTGCCATACAGACTGAAATTACAAAGTAGTAGCGGATGACTGTCCGCCAAAAAATTATTTAATCTCATACTGCAGAAAAATATGGGATGACTAATTTCGGTTTATTACGGACGGGTTTGTAATCCGGTCTTATGTCCGGACGGCCGACGGTGCATTACTGTAAGTGCTTCGGGTTTAACCCTGCCCGGTGGTCCCACCGTAATAACAAACCCTGGAGGACGAAGCTGCGCTTTGTCGGCATTCCCTCGACACACTTAACTGAATTAATCGCCGGATACTTTGTTTCTTTGCGAGGCTGCGCCGTCCGCCCCAAGTTTTGTCGCCATGATGAGCAATTCGCTGGAGTGCGTCCGTGTTTTCCCGTGGTGCCTGGCGACGTTGATGCGAAAACAGACGGGACCTTCCCCGGTGCCCGCAGGGAGCGCCGCCGCCCCCGGGGAGGCGGCGGTGGGGGCGGAGCGGCCAGATAGCGGTGACGGACGGCGGGGGACGCCGGGGGCGTGCTATGCAAATTTAATCCCGCCGCCCCTCACAGCTACCGCCGCTTGCGCGGGCGGCGGCACCTGCTCCGGGGGAGAGCTCACCCCAGCTACCGCCGCCGGTTATTGCTTTGGCGACTCTGACCAAATGTCTGTATACAGCGCGCACCGCGGAAAAGCAGGGAATATAAAGTAAGTGCTTAGCAAAGCTTTTAAACGGGGAAATCACATTCTACGTGATAAACTGCGGCGTCCTCGCGAAAATAATTCACGTGCTGTGATTTGTACCAACAGATCGTGTTGGAGCCCTCTCTGCCCAAACACATTCACAGGGCTCCCCCACATCTTTACTTACCTGCGAGATTTATTCCAGCTATATTTCTGGGGCTAAAACACAGCCACCAGCAACAACGTATATTGTCAACAATCGGAAATTGCCAAAAGGAAATGCCGATAGGACCAACATTTCTTAATTTAGGCAGAGAGCACGCTGTGCTGTGAGCAAGCAACAAGCTGAAAACATCTCTGTTATGCATAACTATCCTGCGTACGAGCAAACAAGGTCAGACACTTCCATAAGCTTCCGTTCTTTACCGACTAGTGAATGTGTACATTCTGTTTTACGTTCTCACCGCAATGGCAAAATGTTGAAACTTCTTCTCACCAGCTGCCTTTATTATAACTGGTACCCAACTTCGAAAATACACTGTCCGACGAAAAAAGTGAAGCACTAAAAAGACATCGTTCAACGTCAAAGTAATTTCGTATATTGAAAGAAGTTATTAAGTGTGAAGTATACATTACTGTAATTGTGCCAATTCACAGCGCGTTTATAAGGTTTATGTTCAGACAGAATCTTATGACAGTCATGTGTGTTAAACATTTGGTTGTGTCGTATTTGACGAAAATGCATTTTTTGGTACATTGATGTACACTGTTTTTTTCTGCTGTGGAGATGCCTGATATATCTGAAATGAGTAATGAATAAATATACTGTACAATTCTATTAGGTGTGACTAAAATATACGGTTAATGAAATTTTTTACCAGGAACTGCTGGTACTACAACCGACTAACCGTTGAGACTGGCAGCGTCCAACTGGAACACGGACTGACTTGTCGCTCAGCGCTCAAAGACGCTGAAGTCAGACACCATAGATCTATAACAACGCTGGAAAATCAAATTCTGTTTAAAGATTTTCAAAAAAGTGTAAAAAAATCTCATAGAATATTGAAGCAGTGTGTAGCGACAATGCTGTAACTCTGAAGACTGTTAACAAGTGGTACGAGCGATTTAAAAACGGAAATAAATCGGTAGAATACGAGCAACGTTCGGGACGTCCATTAACCTCAGAAACAGAAGTAAAAGTACAAAAAGAATTAAAAACTGTTCGTTCAAACAGGCTTACCGAAGAATCTAGCATCTCGTACGGGTCCGTGAAAAGCATTAACCCATTATTTGCAAATGAGACGAGTGACTGCAAAATTTGTTTCCAGACTTTTGAGTGGACATAAAGGAAAATCGTGTTTCAGTTTGCACGGAGTTGAAGGATTGTCTTCATTCAGATCCGGAACTTACATTCAAAATAGTTCTATAGTTACGACCCTGAGAAGAAAATTCAGAATTCCCAATGGAAAAGCAGTGAAGCCCCCCATCCTAAAAAGGCACTTCACTTAAAATCTTTTATCAGAGTCATGCTGTTTTTTTTCCCGATACTGAGAGTATATTGCGATCACAGTTCGCTCCAATAACTGTTAACGGCGAATTTTATAGGGGTGTAATGCAATGGTTGCAGAATGTTGTACGAAGAAAGAGACGACTAAAATTTGCTATTGGCTTCCTTTTTCGTCGCAACAACGCGCAGAGCCACACCTCGGTTCTGATTCCCGAGGTTTTTGCCCTAAAATATATTCCTGTGTGCAAAGATCCGCCTTATACCCAGCAGATTTAGCACCTTGCGATTTCTAGGCTCCTCCTGAAAATTAAAACTCTCCTTCAAGGAATACGTTTTGACACCTTTCCTGACATTGAGACACGACAAAGAAGCTGTACGCCCTTCCGAAACAAGCCTTCCAGAAATGCTTCCAGACATCAATTCAACATTGGAATAAGTGTATTACTAACGAAAGGGCCGAGCGGCTCTAGGCGCTTCAGTCTGGAACCGCGCGACCGCTTCGGTCGCAGGTTCGAATCCTGCCTCGGGAATAGATGTGTGTGATGTCCTTAGGTTAGTTAGGTTTCAGTAGTTCTAAGTTCTAGGGGACTGATGACCTCAGATGTTAAGTCCCATAGTGCTCAGAGCCGTTTTAACCTTTTTGAACTAACGAAAGGCAGTACTCGGTAGGAGATTAAATCATTTTCTGTTAAACGTATTATTTCGTTCCAAATAAAATTAGTCGCCGTATTTTTTTATCACACCTCATACAGCTGACGGGCAAAAACACAGTTTCGAAAATATTTTACATTCGTAGACAGTCATGTAAGAAGACTCTTACTAATTTCTTACACATTAACACCATTACATTGAATTGAAGACGGACATTTGATGTTCGTTTTAACAAGAGGTGCATGTATAAGCTTTCTAGTTTATATGACTCGCAACCACTTGCACTGAAAATGCCTATGGCGTAGCTGAAATACAATATATCTACATCTGCAATAAAATGCAGATTGATACACTACTATAAATTATATTCATCCCTGCTTTACCTCTTTTCTTAGACACTGTAGCCCCTCAAAAAATTAGCGAACTGAATTACCCCAAAACCTAATTACTTATCTCTGAAAGCTACATCACAAGGATCATTGACACTCTGATCCGGAATTCAGAGTGATTCCTCGAAGCTTTGGCGCAGGGGCAGTCATCTGCAACACACTGTGCAAGCGAAAGTTGCTGGGGTGTGCAAATGGGGAATAAATAATAATACGTATTTATTATCATTTGTATATTTTTCATTTCCAGCCCGTAAATTTAGAGCGGACTGTGGGGTAGTCACGGACTTTTCAGGCAAATACCAAGTTAGCAGAGGCAGAGGAAGCCAACATTGGGACTAATGGAGAGGGGATTTCCTGTTCAGGCATTTTCCTTAGAAACGAGGCAATCCAACTGAAAACTTTGGCCTGGACCGTGGATTGCGAATTAGATTTAATTGGGGACAACACGGCGTACACTAAAAGGTTAAAGTCCAACGTGTGAGGAAGGGTATTGTTTACACAATGTCCAGTCACACTCATGTGACCAACGCCTGTGTTCATCAACACCGTGCAATAACCACTCTCAAAAGGCAGGTAGCATCACTTGCAACGAATGGTATTAAAGTATTACGAGTGGGCTGGACGGTGACGGGGGGAAAGGGGGGGGGGGGAGGGGAGGAGGCAGAAAGAGGTGCAGTCGTTGTCTTAGAGCGGACATGAGGCGATTTATGTGACGTTGAAAAGAGCATGATCATTGGCTCTCGGCCAAGGGTGGAAGCATTTCCGAAATGGCCAATTTTATAAACTGTTCATGGATCGCCGAGGTCAAGAATACCATACATGACACAATGGTCCTATCCAAAACCACACCGTAGTAACTGTGGTGCACCACAGGTCATAGATGAAATGGCTGAACGAGGAAACTGACGGGCAAACAGACGTTGACCCGTTGAGCAACTGCGAGCCCAGACGAACCAAGGGGCAACCAACACCGCCTCTTCAACTACCGTTCAGTGAGTTTTGTTGCTTGTTGGCCTTCACAGCAAGCACCTGGTTCGTGCACCCATTCTGACTGTTGTTTATCGACGACGAATGCAACTGGACGTCCACGGAGTGGCGAAGGGCGATCTTTTCAGATGAATCACGTTTTATGCGCCATCAGAAAGACGGCCGATGGCGTGTGTGGCGTGACACGTTTGAAGACAAGAAGTCTGCAACAATCGTTGGAACAGTTCCATGTGGAGGAGGGTGCCTTATGTCTGGTGAACGTCTTCGTGGCATTCTCTGAGTGATCTCGTCATTCTGGTAGGCACATGGATCAACACAAACACTCTGCTCACCTTGTGTACTCTGTCCATCCGTATATTCTATGCAGTTTGTTTTTCCTCGGTACGATGGAATGTACCAGCACGTATGTCACGCAGCTCGCTGTGTAAGTGTTTGGTTCACCAGGAGGAGTTTACCATACTCCACTGGCCACCAAACTCTCCGGATTTAAACCCAATAAAGAATCTGTCAGACCATGAAGATCAGGCTGTCTGCGCCATGGATCCTCAACCGCAAAGCGCAGCTGAACACATCACCGGAGTCGGCATGGCTGCACATCCTGTTGGTATCTTCCAGAATCTCACTTACTCTCTTCCTGTGCGTCTCTCAGTGGTCGCCGCTGTGAAATGTAGTTATTCAAGCTTCTGACAGGTGGTCGCATAAACGTTACTGGATGATCTATCTGTACGAAGTAGCACCAAATTCTGTATTTTGGGCATCCACAAATGTAGAATTTTATTATGAAAAATACCGCTTGAGCTGATTGATAAATGTTTAGTTATGACCCAACTAATTTCATGGCGTTAGAGCCACATCTTCTTGGTACTTGTGTATATAAATGACAAAACGAGTAAAGAGCGTTTTTCGGTTAAAATGTACTTAAATTATACGCGAAACTATATAGGAGAATTATGGACACAGTTTTGTTTTATGACATAGATCAAGTGGCAAACGGTAGATGACCCAACATTCTCTGTCAGTTGTGATAAAAATGTGCAAAATTCAAGGCGTCGGTAGTCCAAATTAAAATACGGCGATAGCGGTGAACGTCATGACGATACGGGAAATCTAAAATAAGGATAAAGCGGTAAACTAGATGGATGTGGAAGTATGAAACAGTGACATTTTTAGGTGATGAAACCTTCGTTTGGTGAGGTAAAATCTGGATGATTTTACGATTGCCAACGAATGTCAAGTCAAGAAAAAACGCTGCTTACAAGAACAGATCATTATCTAGTTAAAAGATGAACTGAGGAAAGGAAAATTAAAGTGTTGTACAAGTTGTAAGGAAATTTCAGTTACAAACTTCTAGGACTTGTAGAGGGGAGTGAGTAAATAATATTTTGAATTGTAACCCACGTTCGGAAACATCCTTACCATTGTGCGACGGTATCACTTCAGATGTTTAACGCATCCATCTTTACTTGAGGAACTGAACTGGGCATGACGCAGTGCAGTTTTAAAGGAAACTAAGGAAACATCTATTAATTAGTAAAGAACATTTGTCTGTATTGGCACTTAAAACTTTGTATGTTTACATTAATCCAAAACAGAAAAGAACGCAACATACTGTACATACAGAACGTGGTTTAAAATAAGTAAAAATCTCAAGATGTGCTACCGCATAGCATTATTCCATACAACATTACTGAATTGAAAAATGCATCCGCGCGGGATTAGCCGAGCGGTCTGGGGCGCTGCAGTCATGGACTGTGCGGCTGGTCCCGGAGGAGGTTCCAGCCCTCGGGCATGGGTGTGTGTGTGTTTGTTCTTAGGATAATTTAGGTTAAGTAGTGTGTAAGCTTACAGACTGATGACCTTAGCAGTTACGTCTCATAAGATTTCACACACATTTGAACATTTTTTTTTTTTTTAAATGCAAAGTATTTCAACTGCGCGGTTAGTCTCTCCCCAAGAGTTGCGATGATTCTAAGTGCAACTGTAGCTGAACTAAGTTGAACTCCAAAACGACCCATAAATGTGCAGTACTGAATATGTTGAGGCTTTTTGAAACTGAGGTTGAGACTATTTGCAGAAAACCAGTCGACGATAATTTTAAGAATATGTTGACCAGTTCTTCTCTTTCTGTATGCATCTTGCAATGATTATATACTATTGCCATCTGCAAAAAGGACTCATTGTTCTATAAGAGATGGAAGACGTTTATATATTCAACGAACATCAGTGGAGCTAAGATTGAGCCTTGGGGAAGGCCAATGTGATTTCTCCCTGGTAAAATTATGTCCCAGATAATATTGGTTGAGCTACTAAGTGCAACTTCCGGCGTTCTATTAGTTACATACGATGTTATTAATTTGTTGCCTATACCATACTGGTATCTTATCCAGAAGAATGAGACGCTTAAAGTAGTAAATGAGTTTTCCTACTTGGGGAGCAAAATAACTAATGATGGTCGAAGTACAGAAGATATAAAATGTAGAATGGCAATGGCAAGGAAAGCGTTTCTGAAGAAGAGAAATTTGTTAACATCTAGTATAGATTTAAGTGGCAGGAAGTCAGATTCAGAAGGATGTAGGCTGCATTAGGTACTGGGAGATGGAGCAACTTGCACAGGATAGAGTAGCATGGAGAGCTGCATCAAACCAGTCTCTGGACTGAAGACCACAGCAACAACAACCATCAGTCTCATAAAACTTCAATTTATCAAGAAGATTACTGTGATTGACACATTCAAATGCCTTACACAGGACCCAGAAAATAGCAGCCAGCCATATTTTACTATTTAATGTTTGTAAGATCTGGTGAGGCACATGAAAATGTAATATGTCTTAGGGTATTCTACACAACAAGTCAAAGTGTGCTAAAATGTTGTTATAACTCAGTTCAAGCTGCTCACTGAAGAAAGGGGCAGAATTTCAACATTCTTCAAGAGATCGAGCTATTAGGATGCAAAAAACACCTCCAAAGCGGGCAACTACAATTGCGTCTTCGCATCATTTTAGCAAACTTAGCTTTGCGCCCACAAACCATAGGCCAATAAATTACGGGAATAGCGTGAACCTCTGTGTATTGTATTTGTCATACAGTACTATATGGTAACTCAGAGGAACTTATGAATAACGCTCTGGACAAGAATTTTTAGCAGAATGGAAATTACCAATGAACGAAGGTACACAACAAGGATAGAAGCGATTAGTACTAAAACCGTTGTACGATGGATAGGTCGCGCCACGGTCTTAGTAGAACATCTTTGCCTTAGGAGAGTGTGGTTCGCGCTGGGAACGGAGGCGCGAGTGCGGTGTCAGTGAGACCAGCAAACTGAAACAGTTCGTTAGGGGTGAGGCGGCCGAGTTGTAACTTGTTGGCGAGGCGAGTATTGTGCTGGCAGTTCGGCACAAGTTCGGCAGTTAGCAGTCACCGGCTCTGAGCGTAGAAGCGATACCAGAAACCTGGCGGGTTGCTGGATTGACAATCATTATTACCTCGGCTGTGGCCGGCTGCAAACCTTTGGACAAGTGGGGTGTGAGCCGAGGGAAAGGCCGTGTTGTTTGCTACAGTGACCGACCGAACTTGGATGCGGATTGCGGACTGCAGCTGTGGAGTTGTGTGTCGGCGCCACGCTGGCCTTCCTGGATCGTTGTACCGACATGTTTGGTGAGCTTCCTACTTGATTTATCGGATGCGAGTGAGTGGAGCACCGGCAGTAACCTTGGCTATAATTGCCATTTCCTGTATCAATTCTGTGACTGCAGCCTTTATTGTCCATTCTCAAGTCTCTCAGTGAGGACTTTATTTTGCGTTTGTTACGATTATCTTATACGTCGCTGTAGAGTTATTCAAAGGGCTATGTTCTATAGCCAACCGAACGCTTTATACTGGGGTTTCGTGCTCCGGTCAACGTAATGGTTACTTGTTTACCCCTCGCCCACTTGGCGCGAGTTTGGTGTAAAAGGTTGTTGTAGCCGAACGTCCTGCTCGGTACCTGTATTAGGAATTATATTTAGCTTTTGGCCGTCTTACAAGTTTCATTTGTCCGTTTCCGTTAACTCTTTGAAAAATTATTTACTTGTTTTTCTCACTGCTGTAATTTTGCCTGTCGCCTGTCGGCGTTCGACTATAGTAGACGCCTGGCCCAATTCCTGTACTAATGTCTGTATTTCTCTGCTAATTAGCTGCCATTTGTGTTTCATTTGGTGGGACTTGGGTGAAATCTGCCTGGCTAATACAGCAGGCACAGCGTCCGCAAGCGGAGCCAAGTCCAGGCTGTACTAAACGGAGAGCCTTCCTGCACCACTTAAACTTTCCCAGCCCACTACGCCTTGCCAATACAGGGTCGCATAGTATGTCGATGTATTTATTTGTGTATTACTTGTTGCACTCCTACTGATGTCCGTTTACTTTCATATTTCTTTTTTTTTAATTTCTAGTTCATGTAAATTGTTGAAGTGTTAACCATTTAATTTGCCAATTAAGTAATTACTAGATTTATTTATTTAAATATGTTTATGTAAATGTTGCTCCGCGAAGTAAATGATTATTAATCTTATTCCTTGTATGCCCTGTTGCTTTTGGACTAGCCAAACACTAGGAGTTTCAAGATCCGTTAACTTCATGAAGCTTCTTACTGACTATCTATAATTACTTTTAACCGCTTTGACAGAAAAAGCTCTAGATTAATGTCACAGCCTGATTAAGTAATTGGGTATGCATTTTGTTATTTTGTTTCCAAACTGGTATCCATAAAAATGCAATGCACCTTGCAAGGGCGAATAAGCATGATTTTGGATCGGATGCTCAGTGAGTAATGACGTCGGAACGTTATGCTGCACTAGTACTTCTTAGACTCTGGATCTGCCTATAGTGTCGACATCTGCACCAACTAGCAGATAATTTCATAGAATCATAATGAATATCTGTGTAGCTGTATCGGAAGTGTGATATGGTATTAGTGAGAATTATAACTTTTCACATCTACTTGAATGACACGATTTACGTACTACTTACGTAATATACATGAAACAGAATCTCAGTCGTAAACAGACCACAACGAACTTATCAGATTAAAACAAGATACAACGCTAATATTAAAAATGCCCCACTATTTTAGAGAAGTGATTCGGGTCATAATACATATGCTAACTAAATGCAGGCAAAGGAATTTGTAAATAAATTAGCAGAAATTAGTTTTCTTCACCTGCACCTCTGGGCATTTCTGTGACTCTCGCTGCCGCTGCAACATAGTTTGCTATACATGTGCCATAGTATGGTGTAATATGCTTATCAACGATACCTAAGAAAGAGCGTTAAAGAAGGAGCCCGGCAGGCAGTGCTGCTAGTTATTACTTGTGCTCTGCCGGGCTAAAATTCACTTCACGTACGTTGCTCAATTGAATTCGTTGTACTGATGATAGTTCTGAGTTCCCAATACATTAAGGGAAGGAAAACCAATAGCGTCGTAGCAAAGGGACCAACATTGTCGCAGCTGTGAAAACAGTTCTTCGACAAGTAGCTGCATTACTTGAACATTATGAGTATATTATTACGCAAAGTAAAATTTGGAAGAAGACTTCGTAACGACAAAGTATCAGGAAGGTCATTTCTTTTAATCCATATCTGATCAGTTTTAATCCTAGCAGCTCTAATAATTTAGCAGTGAAACGGTTTGGAGACATGTATAGGTAGTTTCACTTAAAAAAAAAAAGGTTTAAATGGCTCTGAGCACTATGGGATCACCCAGTATATACAATGAACATCAGTGGAGCTGAGATTGAGCCTTGAGGAAGGCCATACGTGATTTCTCCCCCAGTGAAATTATGTCCCCTGATTATGGTTCAAATGGCTCTGAGCACTATGGGACTTAACATCTGAGGTCATCAGTCCCCTAACCTAAGGACATCACACACATCCATGCCCGAGGCAGGATTCGAACGTGCGACCGTAGCGGACGCGCGGTTCCAGACTGTAGCGCCTAGAACCGCTCGGTCACCCCGGCCGGCTTAGTTTCACTTTGTAGAAGAAAATTCCATGAGTGTGATGAAGAGAGATGGGCCAGAGAAGTTACGAAACTGAACTACCTTTCATCTGAAAAATGTCCTGAGTAATCTGTAGTTCTCTAATAAGAAACACCAGGCCCAGAAAGAATGCACAAAACCGTCCAATGTTCTCCACATTCATTTGTCGCAGAATATTAGAATTTTGAGCGTAAAACTAACAAGGTATGTCGAACAGAATTACCTCCTCCATGCAAACGAGTATGGATTCCAGAGACATGAGATACTCAATTTTGATTGTTCTCATATGACGTCCTGTACGCCATGGATGAAGACTGTTAGGCAAATTCAGTATTTTTCTATTTCTGTGAAGCATTTGACTTAGTGGCTCACCTACGCTTGTTACCAGTAGTGTCTCATGAAGTTATGGACGAAAATAACTTTCGTAAGTAAACTCCACCAGAACAGGCCATGAAGGCCCAACGGCACCGACCGGACGCCGTGTCATCCTCAGCCCACAGGCGTCACTGGATGCGGATATGGAGGGGCATGTGGTCAGCGCACCGCTCTGCCGACAGTATGTCATTCTACGAGACCGGAGCCGCTACTAATAAGTATCTCCTCAGCTTGCCTCACAAGAGCTGAGTGCACCCCGCTTGCCAACAGCGGTCGGCAGACGGGACGCTCATCGCTTAATAAGGCACTGCCAAGTAACATAGCTACATGAAACTTGGCCGATGTACAGAAAATGTGCAACACATTCCAGAAGATAATCGAAAGAAATCCACAGTGAGAGCAACATGAGAGGAATAGAAATGACACATTTGTATGAAGACAGTAGTCACACCACCATTTATGATGGTCCCACAGGCATTAAAAGAGAAAAAAGGCGGAACATGGATTTTGCGTGACCACCATGGACAGTAATGTATGCTCTCCGTCGTGCTCCAGTATTGGCCATAAGGTTGGTAAGCAGTTCTTGTGGTACGGCTTCCCATCCCTCCACCAGCGAGGTTGACAGCCACTGGAAGATAATTGGTGCATTTGAGATGTATACAGCACTTCCCTTAATGCATCCTTCACATGCTCGATGGGATTGAAGCCCATTCTCAGAATATCTGCTCGTTCCAAGAGCTCCTCCACTTGCGCTCTTCGATGTGGTCGCCCATTGTCATCCATAAAAGTAAGCCAAGGCCGAAAGCATTCCTGAAATGACGACTTTGGTGAGGAGTAATATGTTAGAATAACGTTGACGGGTTAGCATACTCCATGCAACATTGTGGTTCACCACATCATAGCACGTAAAAGTGCAGTGATCGCAAATGTTCCTTGCTGCATTATGAGTTCTCTCGCCATACGAGGTTACGTCAAAAACACTACTCACACTGAATCTGCTCTGACCCTAGAAAACCATGCGAACCTAAGCATCGCTCACTGTGCCGCCCATGTGCTGGTATCAGCGAAACCCTAGGTACTGGAAGAACATAGAGCAAACAGGCCACTCCTCTGCAACTTCGGTGCCACAGTGCAGCGTGAGGTTGGGTGCCTTGGAGCTCTATTTAAGGCAGTTGAAACTGCACCCGCTGTTCGACGTGGGTCCATTCCTGCCTGTTACAAACTGTAACGGTCATCTGCTGCGTAGTTGACTGTGGTCGACAACTTCTTCTCCTTCTTGAAACAGTGGTTCTAGTTCCGAACGTTCCCGAAACAAGTCAAATAATGCTGTGAGCAATACTACGCTCTTTGGCTGCATTCGTCATACTCAGCCTTCTTCCAGTCTTCCAATGATAGTCATCCAAAAGTTGCCTCCGGGCCATGTTGTGAAGGACGGTATCACTACAGTGTACCGTAACTGCTCCATGATCGACACAGACTGTATTTTCCGTTCCTTCAACTATCTCGTGTTGCGAGGCCAGTCGTCTCAGGCGCTATAGTCATGTTAACTTCACTCCATGTGACGTCCAACTTTCCTTGCACGACTACGAGATTTGCCCCAGTATGCTCCCATACTTTCATTCATTTCTACAGAATATTTGATACATTAGAGAAAACATCCTTAACATAGGTTTCCTGCAGAATTGTGGAACATACCCTGAGTACGATTATAACACATTTCCTAGAGATCGGAAAGCTCATGACCACGAATAAGCAGTGTTATAGAAAGTAAAGCTCGTGTTAAACCGAACTAGCCCTTTTCGCATATGATATACTGCGAACAACAGATGAAAGGCAATTGACTGTTTTCATATTCCTAGATTCCCGGAAAGCATTCGATACAGTACCCCACTGCATACTGTTAACTAAGAGCATACAAAATAATTTCCCTTATATGGGAGTAGCTTGAAGGCTTCTTAAATAGAAGAACCCAGTTTGTTTTACTCTGTGGCGAGTGCTCGTTTGAGACAAGAAATCGTCAGGAACGCGCTAGGAAAGAGTGATACGGCCGCTGTTGTTTTTTACATACATAAATGACCTGGAGGGCCTGACGAGCAGCATGAAAGAACATGACTTAGGCAAAATTTGTGGTTTGTGTGATGAATGACACCTTCAGGAAACTGTAAGTTAACGTGGATGAGAAGGAAAAACAACCCGTCGTGATCGGATACAGCGTCAGTAGTGTCCTGCTAGAAACATTCACATCGTTTAGCATCTGGGCGTAACGTTGCAAAGCGACATGAAACGGAACGAACATGTTAGGATTGTAATTCGGAAGGTGAATGGTCGACTTCGGTTTATAGGTAGAACTTTAGGAAAGTGTGATTAATCTGTAAAGAAAACCACATACAGGACGCAAATGTGACCTATTTTTGAGTACTAATCAAGTGTTCAAAATCCGCAACAGGTCGGATTGAGGGAAGACATATAAGCATTTCAGGGTCATGCTGTTGCATTTGTTACTGGTAAGTTCGATCAACACGCAAGTATTAC
Organism: Schistocerca serialis cubense; assembly: GCF_023864345.2. Lineage (NCBI taxonomy): Eukaryota > Metazoa > Arthropoda > Insecta > Orthoptera > Acrididae > Schistocerca > Schistocerca serialis. The sequence goes on from NC_064645.1 coordinate 222,488,015, forward strand.
GCAGATGCTTCGGAAACATAAATGGGATTCCGTGTAGGGAAGCCGATTTTCTTTTCAAAAAATATTCAAAAATTCTAGACAACCGGCGTCAAAGCTGACTGCAGAACGATCCTGCTGCCGCCAATATACATTCCTCATAAGGGCACTCAATATAACATGAGAAATTAGGGCTCATACGGAGGCGTAAGGACAGTAGTTTTCCCTTCACTCTATCTGCGTGTGGAACAAGAAAAGAAACTACTTGTAGTGGTACGGTGGCTTGCGGAGAACATATGTAGATACTAATGTAGGTGTATCTAGTTCCTCCTTAAATTTGCAGGCAGGTGTATTACGAATATACGGTAAGAAGATTTAATATATAGTAACATGAATTTGTTGTTCCTCTTGTGACATCACAACACATTATGACATAACTGCAGTCACATTATAAAATCTAACTTTTCTCCTGTTCAGTTATTACGAAACGGGGAAATACGCCTGTCATGTACAACTTAAGAAATTGTGTATCCTCCAGATACTGACAGTATAAGATATACATGCCTTCTTTAAGCACAGATACCGGATTCGTCGTACAAAATACGTATGTTTCCTTGCATGCTAAAGGGAATTGCAGGGAAGTTTTTGTGGGCGCTGTTGTCTGCACACCTTCCCTTGAATTCCAGAGCGTGCTGGCTCCCATCGTAGGCTCGGGCCAAATGAGATAAAGATCTCATCTCCGGTCGCTCCTACAATTTCATAACGGGAGGCCCATTACCTTAAATATCGGTGGCAAAGGAGCGCAAAGGGTAAGAATATGAAATGTCCTATATTTAGAAACACAATCATGAAACCGTAAATTTTTGTGTCGTCGTTCCTAGGGAATTATTCTCCACTAGGAATAATTCCACAAGAACACAAGTAAATGTGTTCAAACTTTGTCTATTTGAACAAGTAAACTTCGAACAGAAGCAATCTGCTGATTCTGATGGAGAAAAAAAATCCTCCAGAAATTCTTCTAAGTAATGTGAAGAAGTTCGTCACAAACAACTGTTTCTCAATCAAACAAAAATGGATTCCTGTGAGCATTGATTACGTTCTCTTGCCCAATGAGAAGCATCCTCAAAAGAAAGTATGTTTTTAAAGTTACATCTTACGAGGAGCACGACTTGTCCACGGCACAGGACATAGCGGCTCGGAGCACAGATAGCGAACGGGCAGCCGTATGGCTGGCGAAGACGACACGCGATGCGAGGTAGTGCCAAACGATGATGTTACAACCATTCGTTGCCTGGCGAGGACAGAACTCGCTCTAGCCCTCTCCGCACGGGCGAAAACAGTTTACAGCGTAAGTTTACAATTTTATTTTGTATCGACAGCAATTGAGAGATCTATACCAAGTAAATTTGACGACATAGCTGATCTCCCTTGGTAGAAAAACCAGGTCAGAACACTGTTGCAGAAACAATGAAAAAAAGCATGCCAAATTTAAACGGAAGCAAAATCCCTCAGATCGCCAGATGTAAAACGCTGGTAATAACCTTCATAACGAAACTTTGTCTCGAAACCTGACAGGATATCCGAAGACATTCAGGTGTATGAGCTATGCTAGTGGCAACACTCAATCGATGCCTTCTCCGCGCGATAGCAATGGAAATATTATCGCGGGTCTGCTACGGTCGCAGGTTCGAATCCTGCCTAGGGGATGGATGTGTGTGATGTCCTTAGGTTAGTTAGGTTTAAGTAGTTCTAAGTTCTAGGGGACTGATGACCTCAAAAGTTAAGTCCCATAGTGCTCAGAGCCATTTTTGAACTGTGCTGTTAAAGGAGAGTTACTGAACACAGCCTTACGATATTCCTTCGTCAAAGAAGACGAAGTAACATTCCAGAATTCAAATCACGAACAGCTGCTAACATGAATAACTTAGATGAAGATATCCTCGGAGCAGTGAAGCAACTTAAATCACTTAATAAAAGCAAGTCCTCCAGTCCAGACTGTATACCAATTAGATACCTATCAGAATATGCTGACGCAGTGGCCACATACTGAACAATGAAATACGAGAGCTCGCTCAACGAAAGAATCGTACCCAAAAGACTGTAACGTGGCACGGGTCACACTAATATTCAAGAAAGACGATAGGGGTAATGCAATAAATTACAAATCCGTATCATTAACGTCGATATGCAGCAGAATTCTAGAACATACATTGGGTTCGAACATTATGAATTACCACCTACAAAACGGTCGATTGACACAGTCAACACAGATATAGAAAACGTCGTTCTTGTGTAACGCAAATACTAGCTCTTCACTCAACGAAGTGTTGAGTATTTTTAACAAGGGATTTCAAATTGATTCCGCATTTCTAGATATCCGGAAGGCTTTTGACACGGTACTTTATGAGCGACTTGTAATGATATAGCGTGCTATGGACTATTTTGTCACTTGTGCGACTGGATTCCTGATTTACTGTCAAGGGGGGGGGGGGGGGGAAGTGTCACAGTCCTTAGTATCTATATATATAAACGATGTAGGAGACAATCCAAGTAGCCATCGTAGGATGTTTGCAGACGATGATGTCTTTTGTTGTCTATTAATGTCGTCAGAAGATCAAAATAAATAGCAAAAAGATTTAGAAAAGATATCTATATGGTGCGAAAATCGGCAATCGACACTAAATGAAAAATGAGGTCATATGCGTGAGTGAGAAATGGAATCCGTTAAACTTCGGTTTCACCATAAATGAATCTAATCTTAAGGCCGTAAATTAAACTAAATTCCTAGGAATTACAGTTACAAATAACTTAAACTGGAAAGAACGCAAAGAAAATGTTGTGGGGAAGGCGAATCAAAGACCGTGGTATCAGAGGACGCAACCGATTTACTAAAGAGACTGCCTATACTACGCTTGTCCGTCCTGTTTTTCTGGTACTCCATTGCGATGTGGGACTCTTGCCAGACAGAATTAACGGGGTACAGCGAGAAAATTAAAAGAACAGCAGCACGTTTTCTTTCTTTGCAAAATAGGCGATAGTGTCACGGACATGATACAGGATGCGGGGTGATTATCATTAAAAGAAAGCCGCTTCTCGTTGCGGCGGGTCCTTCTCACGAAATTGCAGTCATGAGCTTTCTCCTCCATATGCAAAAATATTTTGATGACACTGACCTACATAGGGAGAGACGCTCATAATAATAAAATAACGGAAATAAGAGCTCACGCGGAAAGATACAGGTGTTCGTGTTTTCTATGCGCTGTTTCAGAGTGGAGCAATACAGAATTGTTGTGAAGGTTCGATGAACCCTCTGTCAGGAACTTAAGCGTAATTTGCATAGTATGCATGTAGATGTAGATAATATACAGGGTTTTTAAAAAATGACCGGTATATTTGAAACGGCAATAAAAACTAAACGAGCAGCGATAGAAATACACCGTTTGTTGCAATATGCTTGGGACAACAGTACATTTTCAGGCAGACAAACTTTCGAAATTACAGTAGTTACAATTTTCAACAACAGATGGCGCTGCGGTCTGGGAAACTCTATAGTACGATATTTTCCACATATCCACCATGCGTAGCAATAATATGGCGTAGTCTCTGAATGAAATTACCCGAAACCTTTGACAACGTGTCTGGCGGAATGGCTTCACATGCAGATGAGATGTACTGCTTCAGCTGTTAAATTGTTTCTCGATTCTGGCGGTACACCCGGTCTTTCAAGTGTCCCCACAGAAAGAAGTCACAGGGGTTCATGTCTGGCGAATAGGGAGGCCAATCCACGCCGCCTCCTGTATGTTTCGGATAGCCCAAAGCAATCACACGATCATCGAAATATTCATTCAGGAAATTAAAGACGTCGGCCGTGCGATGTGGCCGGGCACCATCTTGCATAAACCACGAGGTGTTCGCAGTGTCGTCTAAGGCAGTTTGTACCGCCACAAATTCACGAAGAATGTCCAGATAGCGTGATGCAGTAATCGTTTCTGATCTGATTCCTTTGGAAGAAATGGCGGCCCAGACCAGTACTTTTTGTGGATGCAGGGACGATGGGACTGCAACATGGGGCTTTTCGGTTCCCCATATGTGCCAGTTCTGTTTATTGACGAAGCCGTCCAGGTAAAAATAAGCTTCGTCAGTAAACCAAATGCTGCCCACATGCATATCGCCGTCATCAATCCTGTGCACTATATCGTTAGCGAATGTCTCTCGTGCAGCAATGGTAGCGGCGCTGAGGGGTTGCCGCGTTTGAATTTTGTATGGATAGAGGTGTAAACTCTGGCGCATGAGACGATACGTGGACGTTCGTGTCATTTGGACCGCAGCTGCAACACGGCGAACGGAAACCCGAGGCCGCTGTTGGATCACCTGCCGCACTAGCTGCGCGTTGCCCTCTGTGGTTGCCGTACGCGGTCGCCCTACCTTTGCAGCACGTTCATCCGTCACGTTCCCAGTCCGTTGAAATTTTTCAAACAGATCCTTTATTGTATCGCTTTTCGGTCCTTTGGTTACATTAAACCTCCGCTGAAAACTTCGTCTTGTTGCAACAACACTGTGTTCTAGGCGGTGGAATTCCAACACCAGAAAAATCCTCTGTTCTAAGGAATAAACCATGTTGTCTACAGCACACTTGCACGTTGTGAACAGCACACGCTTACAGCAGAAAGACGACGTACAGAATGGCGCACCCACAGACAGCGTTGTCTTCTATATCTTTCACATCACTTGTAGCGCCATCTGTTGTTGAAAATTGTAACTACTGTAATTTCGAAAGTTTGTCCGCCTGACAATGTACTGTTGTCCCGAGCATATTGCAACAAACGGTGTATTTCTATCGCTGCTCGTTTAGTTTTTATTGCCGTTTCAAATATACCGGTCATTTTTGAAACACCCTGTACATGTCCTATTGGCTATCGAAGTTGCGATCGAAGTTGCGACTGATGCAGCAGGAGGTGCCTGTCTGGAGCGACCCCTGTTGTTAGCTGCAGCGCCCTGTGCCTGGTTACCGGCGCGCCCTCTGGGGGCCGAGCCGGCTACCATTAAAACCCGCCGGAACGCAGGGGGTAGCTGACGTTAGCCCGCGTGTACAGATTCGTCGTGGATTGGTGGCGTCGTAACGGTTGCTTCTTCATTCTTAGGGATGTGGTCGGCTTACACAAACGAAAAGCTGTTTGTTTTGTTTCAATCACGTTTCCCTTCTTCTTAAGGAAGCATCTTCAGTAGCCTGTGGTCTATCTTTCTTGTATACACACACACATTAAAAGTTTTACATCACCTACGTTACGAGAGTTCTAGAACCTGTAGAGAAAATTGGAATAGAGATCAACCTAAACATCATTTTTCCCTTTTTATTGCTCATGAAAACGACACATGGCCTGTTGTACCACCATACAGCGAGACGTTCAGAGGTGGTGGACCAGATTGCTGTACACACCGGTACCTTTAATACACAGTAGCACGTCCTCTTGCATTGATGCATGCCTGTATTTGTCGTGGCATACTATCCACAAGTTCATCAACGCATTGTGGGTCCAGATCGTCCCACTCCTAAACGGCGATTCGGTGTAGATTACTCAGAGTGGTTGGTGAGTAACGTCGTTCATTAACAGCCCTTTGCAAACTATCCCATGCATGTTCGATAGGGTTCATTCACGTATCACACAGCCGTTATGGCGCCTTCCATGATCAGCAGCGACGTACGTCGACCCCACATAATGCCACCCCAAAACAACAGGGAACCTCCACCTTGCTGCACTCTCTGGACTGTGTGTGTAAGGCGTTCAGCCTGACCGGGTTTCCTCTAAGCACGTCTCCGACGATTTTCTGGTTGAAGGCATATGCGACAGTCATCGGTGAAGAGAACGTGGTGCCAATCCTGAGCGGTCCATTCGGCATGTTGTTGGGCCCGTGTGTATGGTGTCGTGGTTGCAGAGACACACCTCCCCATGGACGTCGGGAGTGAAGTTGCGCATCATGCAGCCTATTGCGCACAGTTTGACGCTTAACAGGACGTCCTGTGGCTGCACGAAAAGGATTATCAACATGGTGGCACTGCTGTCGGGATTCCTCCGAGCCATAATCCGTAGGTAGCGGTCATCCACTGCAGCAGAAGCCCTTGGGCGGCCTCAGCAAGGCATGTCATCGACAGTTCCTGTTTCCCTGTATCTGCACCATGTGCGAACAACATCGCTTTGGTTCACTCTGAGACGCCTGGACACTTGAGAGCCCTCCCTGGAACGCGGACGCGATCGAACCCCGGTATTGACAGTATAGGCATGGTTAAACTACAGACAAGCCGTGATCCTCCTTCCTGGTGGAATGACTGGAACTGATCGGCTGTCCTATCCCCTCCGTCTAATAGGCGCTGCTCATGAATAGTTGTTTACATCTTTGGGCAGGTTTACTGACATCTCTGAACAGTCAAAGGGACTGTGTCTGTGGTACAATATTCACAGTCAACGACTATCGTCAGTCGTTCTGGGAATCGGAGTGATGCAAAAATGTTTTTGATGTGTGTATAATAACTACTTTGCATAGTGACTCCGGATAAGGTTAAGTACTATAATCTTATTTTTTATTGTTAATGGACTCGGATTTGGGAGTAAGACGCTTATAATCCACATCTCGCGTTCCCGATTTAGATTTTTCCGTGATTTCGCTATATAGTTCCAGACAAAATCCAGGATGGTTCCTTTGAAAAAGGCTTCCTTCCACATCTTTTCGTAATCCGACCTTGCGCTCTGTCTTGACCGCGTAATCGACGGTACGTTACACTCCAAGCATCCTTCATTTCTGTTTTATTGTTACGCAAGAAATAACTTTTTGGAGCGCAAGTTAACCACTAAATCAGTAACAGTTTCAGAATATAGAACACAACCAGAAAAGCTAATAAGTCAATCTCCCCAGTAATGGGAAAAACTGATGAGTTAAAACCGGTATCAGTATTTTAGTTAAAAATAACGGGTAGTTTTCGGAATTTGTTTGGTTAGGGCTAAAACAGGATTTTATCTTTTTTACTGCCAATCGGATATAGAACCGAAGTATACTATCAGCGTAGCAGTGTTGCTTCAATTTTTAGTTCTGAATCAAACCTATTTTTCAAAGAAAGAAACGAGTTTGGTAAGGCTTTCTGTCTCTTCTGAAAGATTGATTCGTCTTTAATGGTTATTGGAGTCAACTTACGCCTCAACACATTGTAGAAAGACTGTTTATGAACAAAACCACACTTGTTATAAAAATACATATACGTATACATGTACCTCGGTCCGTACATGACATGTCACGGTGCCAATAAGATTTGAAAAGCCGTATCCTATAATACGAGTTTCAGGAGGACGTATCCTGGGTTCTGTTGATAAGAGGTAAGGAGTCTAATATTTTAGGTAGCCCTTGCCCTAGTGACCATTTATAACCTGTCGGAAGACCCTGCACACTGTATCTATGCTACAGTATATGGCAAATAATTACACATTACACAGTTCCTCCAACCTATGAAAACTGAGCATATCGGTTGGTTCCTTTGCAATATGTGCGTTCTATGGTTCCCCTCAGGCAGATTTTGAGCTTTTGAAACAACCATTTGTTCGTGGGTGGTTCCTGAGAAGACCCTGAAAAAGCTTGATTTTTGGAGACCAAAAGTACCAATTGTGCTTAGGCCACTTCTATGATTTTTATTCCTACCAAACCCTTGAAATTTCTACTGTGTTTTCTTACTACGATGTTCTCGGAAAATCTTGAAACTTTCAATTATACAATAGTGTGATCGAGATCCATGGCCTCAAAGTTACGGTAACCATGCACGTCATATTCAGTCTGAAACGTAAGTTTAGTTTTAATTCTCGTAGTGAATACACGGCAAAGGTTCTGGTGTCACCCCAAGGCTTCTAAGGTCAGTAAACAAGGTTTTAGTTTCCACTTTTTCACCAATAAAGCGTTATGCCCAATTGTCTCTCTACAATGGGAACTTTACACTGAATGTGCTGTCTTGACGTGGAAATTATTTGTGATGCCATCTGAGGGCATAAGCAAGTTGAAAAACGTTGTTTGTCTAGATGAAACTTTTTCTATTTACAAATCAAACACAGTATAATTCGGTGTACCGGAGGTTGGTACATACTACTGACGTAAGGTTGTCTGTGTATGGAAGGACCGGGCGAAACAAGGTTTGAACATAATTTGTATCAACAGTTTTATTAAAATTTGTCTGCAAAATAACTATCAACTGGATCAACAGCACCTTGCCATATTAGGATAAAACTGTTTAATTAAATGAAATTATTTACAAACAATTTCTGGTAATCGATCAACAAGATTATCAAATATTGCAGTGAGGTCAAATAACAAAAGTCATAGTTTCAATTCAAATACTTACCCTCAACCCTCCAAAAGTCATTTACGGAAACATGAAGTATGAAAATTTAAACTTGCTAAAATATTATTTTCTTTCAAAAGAGAGTCTTTTGTTTCACTGGTTACAACTGCTGAAATGAGAAGCGAGACAATATTTTACGAGTCTAAGATAACGATCTGCAAATAGGTAGGCCACAAACATATTTAGAACGAATTTGACTAAAATGCAACAAATAATTCAGATTTTCCTAAAAAGAGTTCAATAAAAAGAAACAGAAACAATCAAAGCCGCTTGATATGAAACCACCACACGGCGGGCAATGTGGTCACAAGCATCATGTCTGTGGCACTATCTTCCCTATTTCGCGATAATACAAAAAGAGCTGCCCTTATTTGTACTTCTTTGGTGTCATCCGACAGTCCCACCGCACAGCAATACTCCAGAATAACGCGGACAAGCGTGGTGTCAGCAGTCTCTTTAGTAGACATGTTGCACCATCTAAGTGTTCTGCCAATGAATCGCATTCCTTGGTTGGCTCTACCCACACTATTATCTATGTGAGCGTTCCAATTTAGGTCATTTGTAATTCTAATCCCTAAGTATTTAGTTGAATTTACAGCCTTCAGATTTGTGTGACTTTTCGCGTAATCGAAATTTAGTAGATTTCTTGTAGTATTCATTTGAATAACTTCACACTTTTCTTTATTCAAGGTCAATTGCCACTTTTCGCACCATACAGATATCTTATCTAAACCACTTTGCAATTCGTTTTGGCCAACTAATGTCTTTACAAGACGGTAAATGAGAGCATCATCTGCAATCTGAGAGGGCTATTCAAATTGTCTCCTATGTCGTTGATATAGATTAGGAAGAGTAGAGGGCCTATAACACTTCCTAGGGGAACGCCAGATATTACTTCTGTTTTACTCGATGACTTTCCGTCTATTACTACGAACTGTGACCTTTTTGACAGGGAATCACGAGTGCAGTGGCACAACCGAGGCGATATTCCATACGCACGCACTTTGGTTAGAAGACGCTTGTGAGGATCGGTGTCGAAAACCTATCACTTTGACATCCGCTGTCCATAGCACACAAACTTCATGTGTATAAAGAGCTACTTGTGTTTCGCAAGTACATTTTCTGAATCCGTGCTGACTGTGACAATAAATCGATATCTTTTAGGTAATTCATGTTCCGATATTCTACTTCGAATCGGTTAGTGTTATGGGCCCGTAATTCAGCGGATTACTCCTTCTTCCCTTTCTGGGTATTGCCGTGACTTAAACAATTTTCCAGTCTGTAGATTCTGATCTTTTTGTGAGCGAACGGTTGTATACAACTGCTAAATATGGAGCTATTGTATCGGCATACTCTCAAAGGAACCTGAGTGGTATACAATCTGTACCAGAGGCCTTGCCTTTGTTAAGTGATTTACGCTTTGTTACACCGAGGAAATCTCCTTCTCATCTTAGCAGTTGTTCTTGATTGGAAGTCAGGAATATTTACTTCGTCTTCTTTGGTTTCGGAAAACCGTGTTTAATAACTGTGCTTTAGTGGCACTGTCATCAGTGACTTCACCGTTGTTATCGCGCAGTGAAGGTATTTACTGCGTCTTGCCACTGGTGTGCTTTATGTATGACTAGAATCTCCTTGGGTTTTCTGCCAGATTCCGAGACAGAATTTTGTTGTGGAAAATATTATAAGCATCTCGTATTCAAGTACGCACTGTATTTCGAACTTCTGGAATATTTTTCCAATCTTGGGATTTTGCGTTCTTTAAATTTGGCATGTTTTTTTCGTTGCTTCTGCAACAGCGATATTACCCGTCCTGTGCACCATTGGGGATCAGTACCATCACCTATTAAATTAAGTGGTTTATGTCTCTTAATTTCTGTCGATACTATTTGAAATCATTCCACATGTTTTCTAGGCTTACATGGCGAGAAGGGAAGGAGTGGAGACTGTCTCTTAAAAAGGCGTTATGAGCATTTTTATCAGTTTCTTTTTAAATAGATGTACTTTGCGTTTCTTTTTGATGGTTGTGGGTGTTAGCAGCAACTGCCTTGTGGTCGCTAATTCGTGTATCCGGCATGATTCTCCCTATTTGTCCAGTGTTATTCGTTGCTAAGAGGTCAAGTATGCTTTAGCAACCATTTAAGTTTCCATTGGGCTCATGAACTAATTGTTCAAAATAATTTTTCAAGAAAACACTCAGTACAATTTGATGACGTTTTACGCCTGCCGGCTGCTTTAAGCGTATAATTTTTCCAGCATATCGAGGAGAGATTGGAGCCACAACCGACTAAAATTGTATGACTGGGGTACCTACTTGAAATGAGACTGAAGTTCTTTTTTAATGTTCAGCAAATATATCTTCTGAGTCGGGGTATCGATAAAACTAACCAGTTAATAGTTTAGTCCGATTGTCAAGTATTTATCCGTAATATTTCGCAGGAACTATCTATTTCAATTTCACTACATGAAAAAAGTGCAGAACCAGCCCCCTGAATCCTCATTCTCTGGCCCCCACTAAACATTTTGGCATGAAAACATATTCACCCTTTTTTGTGCTGACACAGTAGCAGAGATGGTGTAACAGAGAGGTGACAGTGTCAGTGGGAGAGAGAGAGCGAGAAGACAGTGATGGTGAGACAGAGAAAATAGCAGTGAAAGAGACAGACAGTGACAGTGGGAGAAAAAAGTGATGGCACAAAGACACTGCAGAGGGACAGAGACAGTGTACAGATGGCAGAGGAAAAGGCGGTGGTAAGGAAAAGCCAGAGAAATGGATAAGGACAGAAAGTGTGAGAGAGACAGACACAAGAAAGCGCCAATGGGACGAAAAGGAGACAGTGGTAAGAAGATGGAGATGCTAAGTCTGGTCTGGCTCTAAGCACTATGGTACTTAACATCTGAGGTCATCAGTCCCCTAGATTAGAGCTACTTAAACCTAACTAACCTAAGGACATCACACACTTCCATGCCCGATGCAGGATTCGAACCTGCAACCGTAGCAGCAGCGTGGTTCCGGACTGAAGCGCCTAGAACCGCTCGACGACAACGGCCGGCGGAGATGCTAAGTATGAAGGTTTAACTACAAAGAGCGAATTGGTGAAAGGATATAGAATGTTCTGTGTTAAAAGAGCGCGAATATATTCCCATTTCAAAGTTATTGGCAAGGATTGCAGAATGAAGATTGAAGCAGCTGGTGCTTATTTTTCTGTTAGATTCTTTTAAAGAGCAGCATATTCGTCTGTTTTGTGATCCAGACCGGAGCATTTTCAGCTAGTGTTCGTGTGTGTAATTCACATCTCCTCCTTGGCCACTGGATGTATATCAATGAAACTTAGTACGCACATGAGTTATTGTAAGGGAAGTATCACTGTGGGGGTAAGAACTACGTACCTAGCGAAGGGGTGAGGTTTAGCCTACTACGCGCGAATACCCGGAGTTTATTCATCCAGTTTTTGAGAATGAGACCGCTTAGTACTTCAAATAACGTTACTCATAATTTAAAACCTTGAAGAAAAATTTTATCGCCGACAAAGCCCACAAAATTATGAAAGGTGAGAAATGTATCACTTATTGCATTTTCACTGTTCCTGCAGAAAACAGCCGCATCAGACATGACGTTTTAAATTATTACTTCTTTACTACTACCAGTATTAGTGACACATTTCTCAGATACTATTCTCACGTACCACTGAATACACATACAAAATTATATCATTGATCTACACATAGTTCTTGATATATAACTTCATAAACAGTGAGGTGCGTGACGACGAAAGTTCAGGACAAAATTCGCTAGAGATACAAACGAAATGTGTCTTAAGATACACACAAAACATATGTGAAATGTGTGAAGCATATATAACAAGTGCGTATGCAGACAAAGACGAAGGTAGATATCTCCTCCAAAACCTCTGGATAGACTTCAACCGAACTTGTGACAAATTCTCCTTACTATCTGGAAAGAAATACTTTAGGGTAAGAACCAGCTACCTCCTATTGGATTGGGCATGATAATGCAGAGAGGGATAGGGAAAGAAGAGATATAAAGACAGAGATGGGGAAGGAGGACATACCGATATGGCGGAGGAGGTGATTGACAGAGAGGGAAGGGGGAAATTGACAGAGACAGGGAATTGAAAGAGATGGACAGAGATAAGGGGGCAGTAGGTGATGTAATGAGTGAGGGGGAGGAGGACATTGACAAAGAGATTAGGAGTAGGAAATGCGCAGATAAAGGGAAGAGGAGATGGACAGAGAAATGGGCAGGTGTAGGTAGACGGAGTGAGGAGGTGACACAAAAAACAGAAGGATGTAGACTCAGAGGGCAGAGGAGGAGGAGTACAGAGAGTGGGGAGGAACAGGTGGACAGATAGGGAAGAGTAGCAGATGAATGGAGAGGGGAGGAGTAGCAGACATACGCAGGGAGGGGAGACGGAGATGAACAAACAGTGGTAGGTGGAGGGCTGGACAGAGAGAGAGAGAGAGAGAGACAGACAGACAGAGAGAGAGAGAGAAGAGAGAGAGAGAGAGAGAGAGAAGAGAGAGGAGACGGATTAAAATAACTGGAATAAACACGTAGCCAGGAAACTCCGGTTATTCAACTGGATAAAAAATATTCGCCTTTGTATGTCCGTGACCGCAAGGGGAACTCTGTTGTTGGTGTACCATCGGTAGTGGTGAACAATATTTATTAAGTCGGTGAATATGGAATACAAATACGAGTTAAAGGAAAATAAAGAACAGTGCATGATAAGAACTAAATATTCACTTCGTAAAGTGTTTGTTACACATCCGTCACAGTTGCAATACATATAGTTTGGCATCTAGTTTCAAGCTCCAATCTACAGAGAATACAATGGAGGCGCCGACATTAATGACAACTCTTAAAAATTGGCAATACGTGCACCACAGAGTGTTCACAGATAAATGCCACAATACATAGGCTCACAATACAAATCAGGAACAAACAATAATTTGTCATGTCTATGAGTTATTGAAAGAGAAATGGAGTCATGACAACAAAAACTTAACGGTTCATTCATAGTTTATAGTAAAAAAATTAGCTAATCTCCTCCCTGTCTCAATATACTGTGCCGCTATCTGCTTGCAGGCTTTAGAAATGGACAACTTCACACGAAGGATAGAACTTCAATTTTCATCCTATAGCAATGAGTTTTAGCAGTGTCCAAATAGTGGTAGGAACGTCGAGTAAAAAGTGATTAACGATATTACAAAATTAGAATCAGCAGGGAATATTGAACTTTGTAGTGTTAAAGCCCACATTTCTTTCCGAGAAAGGTAGCGAACGGTGAATGGACTAAGTTTTCTTTTATGTTTTATGTACGTATTTCATTTCATATTTTGATTCTATGTATACTGAAAAGCATCCCCCATGAACCATGGACCTTGCCGTTGGTGGGGAGGCTTGCGTGCCTCAACGATACAGATACTCGTAATGTAGGTGCAACCACAACGGAGGGGTATCTGTTGATAGGCCAGACAAACCTGTGTTTCCTGAAGAGGGGCAGCAGCCTTTTCAGTAGTTGGAGGGGCAACAGTCTGGATGATTTACTGATCGGTCCTTGTAACACTAACGAAAATGGCCTTGCTGTTCTGGTACTGCGAACGGCTGAAAGCAAGGGGAAACTAAAGCCGTAATTTTTCCCGAGGGCATGCAGCTTTACTGTATGATTAAATGATGATGGCGTCCTCTTGGGTAAAATAGTCCCCCATTCGGATCTCCAGGCGGGAACTACTCAAGAGGACGTTGTTATCAGGAGAAAGTAAACTGGCGTTCGCGGATCGGAGCGTGGAATGTCAGATCCCTTAATCGGGCAGGTAAGTTACAAATTTAAAAAGGGAAATGGATAGGTTAAATTTAGATATAGTGGGAATTTGTGAAGTTCGACGGCAGGAGGAACAAGACTTTCGGTCAGGTGAATACAGAGTTATAAATACAAAATAAAATAGGGGTAATGCAGGAGTAGGTTTAATAATGAATAAAAAAATAGGAGTATGGGTAAGCTACTACAAACAGCATAGTGAACACATTATTGTGGCCAAGATAGACACGAAGCCCACGCCTACTACAGTAGTACAAGTATATATGCCAACTAGCTCTGCAGATGACGAAGTAATTGATGAAATGTATGGTGAGATAAAAAAAAATTATTCAGCTAGTGAAGGGAGACGAAAATTTAATAGTCATGGGTGACTGGAATTCAAGAGTAGGAAAAGGGAGAGAAGGAAACATAGGTGAATATGGATTGGGGCTAAGAAATGAAAAAGTAAGCCGCCTGGTAGAATTTTGCTCAGAGCATAACTTAATCACAGCTAACACTTGGTTTAAGAATCATGAAAGAAGGTTGTATACATGGAAGAACTCTGGAAATACTAAAAGATATCAGATGGATTATATAATGGTAAGACAGACATTTAGGAACCAGGTTTTAAATTGTAAGACATTTCCATTGGCAGATGTCGATTCTGACCACAATCTATTGATTATGAACAGTAGATTAAAACTGAAGAAACTGCAAAAAGGTGGGAATTTAAGGAGATGGGACCTGGATAAACTGATTAAACCAGAGGTTGTACAGAGTTTCAGGGAGAGCATAAGGGAACAATTGACAGGAATGGGGGAAAGAAATACAGTAGAAGAAGAATGGTTAATTTTGAGGGATGAAATAGTGAAGGCAGCAGAGGATTATATAGGTAAAAAGACGATGGCTAGTAGAAACCCTTGGGTAAAAGAAGAAATATTGAATTTAATTGATGTAAGGAGAAAATATAAAAATGCAGTAAATGAAGCAGGCAAAAAGGAATACAAACGTCTCAAAAATGATATCGACAGTAAGTGCAAAATGGCTAAGCAGGGATGGCTAGAGGACAAATGTAATGATGTAGAGGCTTATCTCACTAGGGGTAAGATAGATACTGCCTACAGGAAAATTAAAGAACCCTTTGGAGAAAGGAGAACCACTTGCATGAATATCAAGAGCTCAGATGGAAACCCAGTTCTAAGCAAAGAAGGAAAAGCAGGAAGGTAGAAGTAGTATATAGAAGGTCTATACAAGGGCGATGTACTTGAGGACAATATTATCGAAATGGAAGAATATGTGGAAGTAGATGAAATGGGAGATATGATACTGCGTGAAGAGTTTGACAGAGCACTGAAAGACCTGAGTCGAAACAAGGCCCCCGGAGTAGACGACATTCCATTAGAACTACTGACGGCCTTGGGAGAGCCAGTCCTGACAAACCATCTGGTGAGCAAGATGTATGAGACAGGCGAAATAGCCTCAGACTTCAGGATGAATATCATAATTCCAATCCCAAAGAAGGCAGGTGTTGACAGATGTGAAAATTACCGAACTATCAGTTTAATAAATCACAGCAGCTAAATACTATCGCGAATTCTTTACAAACGAATGGAAAAACTGATACAAGCCGACCTCGGGGAAGATCAATTTGGATTCCGTAGAAATGTTGGAACACGTGAGGTAATACTAACCCTACGTCTTATCTTATAAGAAAGATTAAGGAAAGATAAACCTATGTTTCTATCATTTGTAGACTTAGAGAAAGCTTTTGACAATATTGATTGGAATACTCTCTTTCAAATTCTGAAGGTGGCAGGGGTAAAATACAGGGAGCGAAAAGCTGTTTACAATTTGTACAGAGAGTAGATGGCAGTTATAAGAGTCGAGGGGTATGAAAGGGAAGCAGTGATTGGGAAGGGAGTGAGACGGGGTTGTAGCCTATCCCCGATGTTACCCAATTTGTATATTGAGCAAGCAATAAAATAAAAAAGGAAAAGTTCGGAGTAGGTATTAAAATCCATGGAGAAAAAATAAAAATTTTGAGGTTCTGTAATGCTGTCAGAGAAAGCAAAGGACTTGGAAGAACAGTTGAACGGAATGGACAGTGTCTTGAAGGAAGGATATAAGATGAACATCAACAAAGGCAAAACGAGGATAATGGAATTTAGTCGAATTAAGTCGGGTGATGCTGAGGGAATTAGATTAGGAAATGAGACACTTAAAGTAGTAAAGGAGTTTTGCTATTTGGGGAGCAAAATACCTGATGATGGTCGAAGTAGAGAGGATATAAAATGTTGACTGGCAATGGCAAGGAAAGCGTTTCCGAAGAAGAGGCATTTGTTAACATCGAGTATAGATTTAAATGTCAGGAAGCCGTTTCTGAAAGTATTTGTGTGGAGTGTAGCCGTGTATGGAAGTGAAACGTGGACGATAAATAGTTTAGACAAGAAGAGAATAGAAGCTTTCGAAATGTGGTGCTACAGAAGAATGCTGAAGGTTAGATGGGTAGATCACATAACTAATGAGGAGGTATTGAACAGAATTGGGGAGAAGAGGAGCTTGTGGCACAACTTGACTAGAAGAAGGGATCGGTTGGTAGGACATGTTCTGAGACATCGAGGGATCACCAATTCAGTGTTGGAGGGCAGCGCGGAGGGTAAAAACCATAGAGGGAGGCCAAGAGATGAATACACTAAGCACATTCAGAAGGATGTAGGCTGCAGTAGGTGCTGGGAGATGAAGAAGCTTGAACAGGATAGAGTAGCATTGAGAGCTGCATCAAACCAGTCTCATGACTGAAGATCGTAACTACAACATACTGAAAAGCATAATGTAGAGGTCTGAGAAAGACGTAGCATCAACCTACCTTTGTACTATGTCTATGTAAGTTGTTGGAAATAACAATAGTAAGAAAACCGGAAAATCTGTTATTTGAGAAACTGGTTATTTTGAGAGGCTTTAACAGCCAGATTTCAGCGACAACCGCCTCTACCACAACATACACATAACAAAATACGATATTTGTGATCCTCTCTACACATAATTCCCCCTTTTTCCCACAGCTGGGCCCACTATACACAAAAAACACGCACGTACGTACCAAACATATATACACAATAATATACACAATAACACAAACAAAATACGAACAAAAAACACAAGACACTTAGCAACACTATACAGGGTGAACTAGACCTCCACGGACGAACTTTCATGGGTGGTACTAGGCATCAAAACAAAAATGAAATATCTAGTAATCATGTCCTGTAAAACGCAAACACAAGAGATATAAGCATTTTCTCATTTACGATACAGTATACCTCATTTCTGCCACTACAAGATCCTTGAATTTCATATTTTGGAAGGAATTAATAAGGACGGAAACAAGATTTAAAAATGCAGCATACTTCGGCTCTGAAGTGCATGCGTTCAGAGCTATTAAAACTTGTTCATCTTCGCTACTGTGAAGCATATCCCTTGTAACTGATGAGTGCTCACATTTATTAAGGTATGCATTTTCGAGCCCATGATTGCTGGACAACTGTTTCTTGTTTTGCTCCATACTAGGACGGTGGAGATCTAGTTCATCCTGTATATAGTAGATACACACAACCAACTTACAATGACAGCGATGTGCCCAGTTGGAATATGTTGAATAACATCGAAAATCGGGGATCGGGATTCAAGAACGCCAGCTCCAGAACGATTCGTATGGACTTATAAAATCATAAAATTGTAAGCAGGAGGTAGTAGTAACCTTACCTTACAAACTCCAAAAAGTTTTTTCTTCCGTACGAGAAACAAAACAACAAAAATATTTAAATTTAGTAACTTATCTGAAATCATTGCATAACCCCGTTATTATACAAGTAAAGCAAACATCTATTAAACGCCGTTGAAGGTGCTTCGTAAATAAAGAGAAGCGAAACGCGTATATCAAACAGCCTTTTATTAAGTTGCGTAGATGGACAACAGCTCCAGAACCGAACATGGAAGGTATAACACAAAATATCCGATAATAGTACAAAGCTATAATCGTTCTCAGACAGAATTGCTGTATTTATAAAAACGAAATAATTTTGCCACCTGAAATAATCTCAATTTCAAACTTATGTTACCTGCTGCGGAATTATTTCCCATACGACCTGGCAACGATATATTTCCTTTGTGTGGTTACCATCCAGAGGAGCAATATTAGTTACGAATGTAGCGACTCCGTGCTGCTTATGGCATCGACTCGCTGATTCGTTGCTTATTATAAAACGAATTGTAATATGGCATAAGAGCCCACTTACTGTCAGACACATTCGTTGTTGGCCTCTCACGTTTTTTACTATTAATGATTATTCGTTTTGTTGAGATACAATGGACTTTAAGATATAATTAAAAGGTTTATCTTAAGTCTATGTTGTTGAGTTTACGGAACTGAACCTTAATCTGTAATTAAAAACTGAACTTCATATCACCTTATGTGATAAGCAACGTTAATGAAACGACCTTCACAACTACAACTGCAAAGTTAATTATGAGCCTTCAGCTCGTTTTGCAATTAGATTAGTGTCCATCACGGTGCTCTTATCTGACGTGCTTAATTAATAACAAAATAGAATTAAATGATGGTTTTAACTACACAAGTTGAAAATTGCAATTCACTTATGAAGTCCCATAGCTAAGCTTATCAACGTCGTTACGTGACGACATTATTACTAACAAATGGGATGGGTGAGGTAAGCCAAACTATAAAATTGCCACCCATTCGAGGACGTTCCTTAAAACTGAATGTGTCAATGATTATTTCGATACTAACATGAATTCGATTTGTTTCATGCAACTGATGTAACTATTTATGGTGGAGAAATACTGACGATAAATTTTCTAAACCCACAACCAATGATGGAGCATACACTTCATGAAAGTACATTTACATCTTTTCAGTGGAGTTTTCTGTGTCAAGCAACAGAGTGTCTCACAATTCAGCGTAGTGTAAATAACTTTGCAAAGCTGTGCTCAGACATTTCTTAATGGATTGAGTTTTAGTTCGTGTCATAAAGTAATATTTAGACAAACTGTACGAGATTGTTTTTTTCTAAATTAGATATCGTGTGATGTCATTATTGCTTGATACGTTATTAATGCCGATACTATTATCACTACCAATTATTTTTTCTAGGAGAAGGGGGTATCTGAGAAAAACAGAGCGAACTGCCGAGCATCGTTCGGCATCTGAGAGGGGAAACGGGAAAACTCACTGTCCGGCAAAACAATGCTACTGATGAGCAAACGGATTCGCAGCGTTAAGATGCTGACAGACGGATTTAGTACTTGGTTGCGAAAAAAGACGCAAAATTTACGCAACTAGCGGAAACAAAGCAAAATGACTCAATAGAACTAATCTCTGCTGTAGGTCACGGCAGAAAGAAAAATACAGATACTTCAATGGAAAGTAAATTAATGAAAGATAACGAAAAATTTTACCAGGATTATTCACATTGTTGAGATGTAGTCAACGGACAGCTCGTGGATATGAAAAAGGAGTTAGTTGAGGTAGAAGAGATTGTCTAAGATGATGTATTGGGGACAGATTTTGAAAGAAATTTTTGCACAGAACTTTTGCAGGGATAATTGCTTTGTATGTCGGCATATATGTTGGCTAACACATTGCCGAGTGTAGCATGCAGTGTGCGGGCTGCGCAGTAGTTTGCTAACGTGATGCAGGAAGACAATCTAATCAGGCGTCTCCAGTTCCCAATCTCTAATCCAGAAGAAATAAATTTGTACCTGATTATACTCATAAAAGCATTTTGAGAAGCTACGCCACGTTCGTGGACAGACGCACAGAAAATCGTATTCGTTAAAATTTTCGTACAAGGTGATGGAGTCTTATGGAAAACAGGTTTTGCTGAATACTCTACAACCTATAGTGATTTCGAGTGAGCATTTGTATCCAAATACCTGTCAGCATTCATGCATGAATGATTGTGCAAGGAGATTTGTTAACCTGACCCTTTCCAATCAGGTCCCAGAAATTTGAGGAAATATTTCGAATAATACTTGAATAAAATAAGATACTGGCATAATCACATTTCACCACGAGGTCTGATCAGAATTTTAAAAGATAAACTTCCCATTCACGTGAGGGGAAAGTGAATTAACTTATCCAAATCTAATGCTGCTGAATTCATGTCGGTAATGGATTCCATTGATATGATGGAAGCGCTTATTATCGAAATGGGAAAAAGCGAAGTTACTAATTCGCATAATAATCATTAGGGGCACAAAAACCTTACAGAAAACTATAACCTTCAACAGAGTATTACTGCCATCCCTACACAAATAACATATTCAAGCAATAGCAAAAAGCAATTTTATCATAGAAAACAAACGGAACAAGGCTCGTAGTTTCCGTCCTGGATATGCAAATAGTAATGGTGTTCCACATTTACAGCATCAGCCAATTAATTACCCCAGAAACGCTAGTTAAATGAATGTGCTGCAGACAACAACCAGCTACAAGCGCCACATTTGGAAAATTTAAATTCTATCCTGCTTAGCCCTGAATGATCACTCTAAGACTGGGAAGGGGTGGATAGGAAAAATATAATTTATAAGATACATCAGTGGTTTTATATGTGGGAAAACTTGACTGTTGACAACGCAAACTGTCTTACTCTATCGCAGATTGTGTCACGATTGACTATACGTGCCATAGTGGGGAACGTAGCTAACGTAGTAACGATAGGCACAGGTGCTGCAGCTAATGTAAGCTCCCGAGGCTTGTCTGAAACATCGTGTCAGATGATTAATAGGCCATTTTTGACAATCAGTGTTTGTAGTATCGTAGAAGCTACAGGCACATGAGCTCAGGTTCTTAAATAGCAGACCACATTCCGCCAATAGTAGTAAATCTAGCAAAGTAAGGAACGTTCCTCGTAGTAAAAGCGTCAATCGTGGACTGTATAGCAGAAATTGATTTCCTACGTGGGAAGAACGGAATAGTAGAGCTCTCCAAGGAGAAGTGCGAATTTTACATTAATCAATGCAAAGTGGTGACTGATCTCGTCAGGACCAATGGAAAGCATTGACATGGAATCAAAATAATGTTCATGGGGAAGGAGAATACAAAATCTTTATAGCAACATTCTTTATAGCAATATTCAGAAATAGCATTGAATTAAATACTGAACAGCAACTTGAATTGAAGTTCTCATATTCTCACCAGCTGACTAAAATTCAAAGAACAGATGTGGTCACAGTTTATTGTGCCACACTACAGTATCAGAAAGAGAACCTGGTATCATAAAAGGTTATTCTCCTCATATGAACATCCTGCTTCAAGAAACCACTTCGTCCACCCTCCTGCCCCATTACTTGATCGAAACGCGTAGCTGTAGCAAAGGAGATCCAAAAGGCATAGATAGGAAAGTGACTGAGCCATCAGAAAGCTAGTACTGCAACCCTTGTTTTCTGTAGCTAAAGCTAGATGAATCCTCGTGGAAGTACGCTGCCTGTATTCTCGCGAGTCATATCAACCATTTCCCACTAATGCCATTTAGTCCAAACATAAATGGTGGTGTGTTTTTTGTAGCACACATTAGGCACCGACTTACTAAAGAAAATCACTCTATATATGAATGATTTGTTGATTGCCTCCCAAATTTTGAAAGAACATCGGTTCATAAAAAAGTTTTAGAAAAATTCCAACAGTATAGTGCTGCGGCCATTTTGAGAAGAAAGGTTAAAGATCAGTACAGACAAAATTAAAAATTCTTTGGCCAGATTATCGCACCTCAAGGTACCCTACATTATGAAACTTAAGTACACGCAGCTAAGAACTTTCCAGTACACCAGACTAAAACGCAATTAGCCACCTTCTATAGTCATTTCGTCCCAGATCATTCACTAAATGGAAAAAAATCACTAAAATCAGGGAAACAAGTACCGTTAATTTGGTCATACAAATATCAGCTTTCTTTTAGTAAGATGAAAGATGCAGTAGCAAATTCCCAAGTGTTGCACAATACACATATGTCTCATAACTGTTTCCTTATCAACCGTTGCTTCATTTATTGGGTTGAGAGCTTGTCATTCACAAATTATAGATATGATGTTCATTTTTTGAACACAACCTACGACCAGCCTAGAGACAGAAGTGATGACACTTCTGCAGGACCTGACCATCATTTTGCTGGACAATGCACAAGTCCGTACAGTGATAGCTGTTACTGATTTGATTGAGTGATGGGGTTGCTAAGTTCTACACCACCTACTGCACTCCCCTGACTTAAGCCCTCCTGACCTCAACTCGATTTCTAAACTGAAAGAAACACTTCAAGGCATTCACTTCAGATGTGCTACAAATTCGTCGGGCAGTAGGCCGCGTCGCTCGAACTGTCAACACAACTGGATTGGATTGGATTGTTTGGGGGAAGAGACCAAACAGCGAGGTCATCGGTCTCATCGGATTAGGGAAGGACAGGGAAGGAAGTCGGCCGTGCCCTTTTAAAGGAACCATCCCGGCATTTGCCTGGAGCGATTTAGGGAAATCACGGAAAACCTAAATTAGGATGGCCGGACGCGGGATTGAACCGTCGGCCTCCCGAATGAACACAACTGGTACTGCCAAGAGTATCCTGCGACTTCCACATTGCTTGCAAAGGGTCATACACTATGCTGGTGACTACTTTGAAGGTCAGAAAAACTTTCAAACACGTATCTATTTTGTACGAGTTGCAAATAATTAGTTGCCACTGTTAAACTCCAACCCTCATATTAAGAAAGAAGGTAAGTAATGATGGGGAGGACCATTAACGTACAGGGAATCTGCGACCCATTGAGGAAAAAATTAGGGAAACTTTGGTCACTCTGACACAGAAAGCACGCCAAAGAAAATAATATTAACATACTAGAATATGACAAGCGTGAAGGTGAAAATGAAAATACTCATTCGACACCATCTTAATTCATCCAAACTGGGTGAGTACAAGAAAAGACAAATGCTGTACCTAGGCCCATACACTGTGACACACTGCATTATGATGCGTACCTACTCTCTTATACAGGTACACTCTTATATACAGGTACATTAAGGATAAAGGGTCTATAAGCCCATAAGGACATTAGCCAACAAAGTTCACTAATGACTGATTCATTTGAATCGACATTAAAGTAAAGTGTTGGTTAAGCAGTTTAACTGCTACAGGCATGTGACTTAGTTAGTACAGACTGTGACAACTCATCCAGTAGAAAGAGGTTGCTCTCTACATTCTATGTTTATCTTTCAGTTGTGAATAAATTATTAGCCTACCTTGAGCATAAATCTTCATGCACACAGCACTTTCTCAAAGGGTGTAATCTCAAGAGACAGCACTTCCCGAGCTATCCATGCCCTTAAATAACGTGGTAAGTTTTCGGACAACAGTACCTCCCTTAAATACAATGGAAATGCTAAGGACTTCAATTTATATCTGTAGCATAAGATATTGTATTAAATAGGATTGTTACGGGCGTGATTAACGGGAGGTAAATCTGGATTTAGTAGCATTTTCAGACGGTGATCGTTTGAAAGTTTTGAATGATAATGACTGAGATAAGCTTAATATATATGCAAATAAGAAAAAGTAATTGTACAGCCACGTAAGTGTGACATGAATGCAGAGGTAAAGGAAGGTAGAACACAGATGGCAAAGGTGAATGGGATAAATGAACACGAACCATTGGCTGTGATGTCAGATATTAAAATAACTTAACAGTCGTGGAGTGATGTGCATGTGAACGCAAAACCCCAGATAAAAACACCAAGAACAGCGTCCATCAGGGAGCAACTGTGTTTCTTCAGTACACTGTGCTGTAAGCAACAATCACGCAGCTTATGAATTACGTGGTCATGCAAATAAAATGGATCAGCTGTCTTCAGACTGTGCTGCATATAGCACGCAGTAGTGCAAAATTACAAAGAAACTTAAAAAAGTGTGCCTAGCGGCAAGAGTGATGGAACCTGTAAAAATCTACGTATGAACTCAATGAGAGATAATACGGTAAAAGTAAATTAAACTACTTAACTTCATAAGAAACCACATACTTCAATGCAAATGATGCCAGAACTTAGTTTGTTTCATTAAGGAAAGTTACCGAATAACCAATCTTATTCTATAATCCAGCTTTGTTCTTCAGCAGGAAGATGTTTTGTTCATGATAAGTGATGTTTCATGTATTTCGCCGCTCGACGTTGAGTTGGAGTAAGAAGTCTCTGCCCTGACCAATCTACCTGTAAGGCCTCCACTAAACAAGAAGCCCTTGCCTGACATCCAGTCACCTGCTCCATCCCATTACATCTGACCACATCCCACCACATCTGCTTATGATGTGAAAAAGCAAAAAATATCATGTCATCCGAGACTCGTGTCATTGATACTACACCTTGAACTTTAATTCTACCCCTGAACCATTCTTTTATACCCATCATTGCTTTATCGGTGTACAGATTGAACAGTAGGATGAAAGACTACGTACCGAGCTTACCTTTCTTAATCCGAGGCCTTCGTTCTCGGTCGTCCACTCTTATTATTTCCATATTTGCTCTTGTACATATTCTGTAATACCCGTATCTCTCTCTCTATAGCTTATCCCTATTTTTTCTCAGAATTTCGAAGATCTTGCACCATTGTACGTCGTTGAAAGCTTTTTCCAGACCGAGAAAACCTATGAAGTTATTTTAAATTTTCTGTAGTCTTCCTTCCATAATCACCCGCAACGTTAGAGTGGCACTCTGGTGCCTTTAAACTAAATTAAACTCCATCCGAGCAGACCTTTGCAGGCTCAACGTTACCGACCGGCCCCCGTGTCATCCTCAGCCCACAGGAGTCACTGGATGTGGATATGGAAGGGCATGTGGTCAACACACCGCACTCCCGTCCGTATGTGACCGGAGCCGCTACATCTCAATCAAGTAGCTGCTCAGTTTGCCTCACAAGGCTGGATGCATCCAGCTTTACCTTTATTAAACCCAAACTGATAGTTATCTACTACATCCTCAGTTTTTTTTCCATACTTCTGTATATTATTCTTGGATGCATGAGCTGTTAAACTGTATTTGTTGTTGTTGTCTTCGGTCATGAGACTGGTTTGATGCAGCTCTCCATGCTACTCTATCCTGTGCAAGCTTCTTCATCTCCCAGTACTTACTGCAACCTACATCCTTCTGAATCTGCTTAGTGTATTCATCTCTAGAAACGTAGGTTTGCCTTTCCTTAATCTTTCTTTTAATATAAGTCGTAAGGTCAGTATTGCCTCACGTGTTCCAGTATTTCTACGGAATCCAAACTGATCTTCCCCGAGGTCGGCTTCTACTAGTTTTTCCATTCGTCTGTAAAGAATTCGTGTTAGTATTTTGCAGCTGTGGCTTATTAAACTGATTGTTCGGTAATTTTCACAATTGTCAACACCTCCTTTCTTTGGAATTGGAATTATTATATTCTTCTTGAAGTCTGAGGGTATTTCGCCTGTTTCATACATCTTGCTCACCAGATGGTAGAGTTTTGTCAGGACTGGCTCTCCCAAGGCCGTCAGTAGTTCCAATGGAATGTTGTCTACTCCGGGGGCCCTGTTTCGACTCAGGTCTTTCAGTGCTCTGTCAGAATCTTCACGCAGTATCGTATCTCCCATTTCATCTTAATCTACATCCTCTTCCATTTCCATAATATTGTCCTCAAGTACATCGCCCTTGTATAGACCCTCTATATACTCCTTCCACCTTTCTGCTTTCCCTTCTTTGCTTAGAACTGGGTTACCATCTGAGCTCTTGATGTTCATACAAGTGGTTCTCTTATCTCCAAGGGTCTCTTTAATTTTCCTGCAGGCAGTATATATCTTACCCCTAGTGAGATAAGCCTCTACATCCTTACATTTGTCCTCTAGCCATCCCTACTTAGTCTTTTTGCACTTCCTGTCGATCTCATTTTTGAGATGTTTGTATTCCTTTTTGCCTGCTTCATTTAGTGCATTTTTATATTTTCTCATTTCATCAATTAAATTCAATATTTCTTCTGTCACCCAAGGATATCTACTAGTCCTCGTCTTTTTACCTACTTGATCCTCTGCTGCCTTCACTACTTCATCCCTCAAAGCTACCCATTCTTCTTCTACTGTATTTCTTTCCCCCATTCCTGTCAATTGTTCCCTTATGCTCTCCCTGAAACTCTGTACAGCCTCTAGTTTAGTCAGTTTATCCAGGTCCCATCTCCTTAAATTCCCACCTTTTTGCAGTTTCTTCAGTTTTAATCTACAGGTCATAACCAATAGATTGTGGTCAGAGTCCACATCTGCCCCTGGAAATGTCTTACAATTTAAAACCTGGTTCCTAAATCTCTGTCTTAGCATTATATAATCTATCTGATACCTTTTAGTATCTCCAGGATTCTTCCATGTATACAACCGTCTTTCATGATTCTTAAGCCAAGTGTTAGCTACGATTAAGTTGTGCTCTGTGCAAAATTCTACCAGGAGGCTTCCTCTTACATTCCTTAGCCCCAATCCATATTCACCTACTATGTTTCCTTCTCTCCCTTTACCTACTACCGAATTCCAGTCACCCATGACTATTAAATTTTCGTCACCCTTCACTATCTGAATAATTTCTTTTATTTCATCATACATTTCTTCAATTTCTTCGTCATCTGCGGAGCTAGTTGGCATATAAACTTGTATTACTGTAGTAGGTGTGGGCTTTGTATCTATCTTGGCCAAAATAATGCGTTCACTATGCTGTTAGTAGCAGCTTACCCGCATTCCTATTTTCCTATTCATTATTAAACCTACTCCTGCATTACCCCTATTGGATTTTGTGTTTATAGCCCTGTAGTCACCTAACCAGAAGTCTTGTTCCTCCTGCCACCGAACTTCACAAATTCCCACTATATCTAACTTTAACCTATCCATTTCCCATTTTAGATTTTCTAACCTACCTGCCCGATGAAGTGGTCTGACATTCCACATCCGTAGAACGCCAGTTTTCTTTCTCCTGATAACGACATCCTCTTGAATAGTCCCCGCCCGGAGATCCGAATGGGGGACTATTTTACCTCCGGAATATTTTACCCAAGAGGACGCCATCATCATTTAATTATACAGTAAAGCTGCATACCCTCGGGAAAAATGACGGCCGTAGTTTCCCCTTGCTTTCAGCCGTTCGCAGTACCAGCACAGCAAGCCCGTTTTTGTTATTGCTACAAGGCCAGATTTGTCAATCATCCAAACTGTTGCCCTTGCAACTACTGAAAAGGCTGCTGCCCCTCTTCAGGAACCACACGTTTGTCTGGCCTCTCAACAGATACCCCTCCGTTGTGGTTGCACCTACGGTACGGCTATCTGTATTGCTGAGGCACGCAAGCCTCTCCACCAACGGCCAGGTCCATGGTTCATGAGGGGGGGGACATCCACTGACTTTATCTATTATTGTTCCCAAATATTTTTAGTATCAATGGGCTTTTATTTCTCCTTCCACTTTGTCAGTTTCCACCAAATCCTGTCCCATACACATTCAATTTTTCTTGTCCAAATTTATTCGCAAACACCCTCTGTTTTACTTCCCTACACGCTTTCTCCAAATGTATTCAGTATACTCTTCATCTTGAGAGAATACTAATTGGCCATCCGCAGATAAAAGACAGTGATGCGTCTCGTTACCATTCTTCGTTCCATAGCCTGCGCATCCTATACCAGCCACTCAGTACCCGATTCAAATAAATTTTAAATAGATTAGGTGACATTTGAAAGGTGGCTACACTGAGCCACTGCGCCAGAGATTGCGCCAAAGAGTATTATTAAGCCGCCTCCACAGTGCTTGTCGAGAGCTCGTAGTGTCAGTGCTTGGAGAGAACTCGTAGAAGAGTGCCTGTTAAGAGCTCGTAGTAGTCAGTGCTTGTTGAGAGCTCGTAGTAGTCAGTGCGTGGGCAGAGCTCGTAGAAGACAGTTCGTGTTGAGATGTGCGAGTGGGCAAGGCTTGTCGAGATGTTGTAGTAAGGAGTGCTTGTTCCATGTTTTATCCAGTTATTTGATGGGAGAGATAGCAGATGTTATTCTAATGGAAATACTGTAACGGTCAGAGTGCTTTTCGTCAATATATATGAAGGTAAAATATTGCGTGTTTTTTCATTAATTCCATGTTTTAAATAATGCGTCATTACAGGTTCAGTCAACAAAGCATCTGGCATGTGTTCTTGTATTAGAGTTTAATTCTGGTTTCCTTACGCAATTGTAGTATTTGTAATTTTCTTTTATCACGTCAGTATAATTGGTATTTAAAAATTCTCGTCTTGTTGGAAAAGAACCGTGCCAGATGTGTACGTTGAGTCACACTCCCACATACAGAACAGTTATACTTGTGCTTTGGTTTCGTAGGTTTCATAGTTGCTGGGGACTTAATTAATTAATTGTGTTAACAAAAAAAATTTCATTTCATTCTTGTTGTTGTTCTAAGCAGTCAGATAGCGTAATAATTCTAGTCAGGACCAACCGATTACGAGACACAGCGTAATCGGACAAACAGCTACTAAAAATAAAAAATATTTTCAATCATATTTAATTAAGCCCCCATGCACGTGGCGACCGCTGCTTCGGATCGTCCCTTGAAATTCTTCTGATTGTGAAAATAGTAGACGGTAGTATTGTTGTAGTAATTTGTAGTTTAGTAATTGTAGTCTATTTTGCATGTGTAGATTTGGTAATTGGCATTCTTCTAATGGTATTTTTCAAAATTTAATTTTTATTGCCTTGTATACGCGTTTGACAATTTTGTGCAATTATTTCAATTGTTCGTTAATCGTGTTTGAAGGAAACATCTCGCGTGAATAGTATTGTTGGAGATAAAGAGTCATTGTGTGTAATTTTCGTACAGTGACGAATCTTTTGTATATTTTGTAAATGATTACGCGATCAATGAAAAAGGCAAAAATGAAGAATAGTGAGAATAACGAAATTGTTGACATGGCGAACTCGCCAACAGAGGAAAACAGTATGGTGGGTAATGGAGTTGAAAACAATGTAATAAGTCGGGAAAATAGTCCGGAACCATTTCAAAATTTTTCTCAATCAGAAAATTCACAGAATACGAGATTAATGATAGAAGATTCTGGAATAGTATCGAACACAGATAGCCTTATGGCTATGCAGAAGGAAGTTAGTTTTGTGGGAAATGTTAGGGGCGAAAGGAATTTCGAACAAGTTAATATGGAGCAGTTGATGAGTGTAATATTAAATTTTCAATCTGAATTAAAAACAGAGATAGGAACAATTAAAACCGGTATGGGAACAATGGAAACACGGTTAGACTCAGTGGGATCACAAATAGGAACAATTAAAACTGGTATGGGAACAATGGAAACACGGTTAGACTCAGTGGGATCACAAATAGGAACAATTAAAACTGGTATGGGAACAATGGAAACACGGTTAGACTCAGTGGGATCACAAATAGGAACAATTAAAACAGAGATGGGAACTTTACGATCTGAATTAAAAACTGATATGGGGACAATGGAAACTCGGTTAGGATCTGAATTTAAAACAGAGATGGGAACTTTGAAAACACGGTTAGACTCACGAATAGGGACATGTTTCAGAAATATGAAAGATGAATCAAAGAAAGAAAGTAGAGAAGAAGTACAGCCGATTTTGAATGCTGACAATAATAGTTTAATTTCAACAGAGATTAGACAAAGGGAACAGGATAGAGAACAGGAAGAAAGAGATCGCGTGATAGTACAGAAATTTTCAGAGTTAAATTTACAACGTGCAAAGGATAAGGAAGAAATATTTGAAAGAATCGAGTAATCCGTACCAAATGACTTAACGCAACAGTGTGAACAGTCAACTACTAAATGTGACAATACCGAAACCCGAGTTGCGACACTTACGGAAGGCGTAAACTTATCGGAAAGAGTTGAGGAAATTTCAGATAAATTGACAAATCTTAGTTTACATGGGGACAGAGATTCGGATGATACAGCTCCATTACCATTCGCAGAAACCGAAGAGTACCAGAACATAAATAAACATGTTGAAAATCAGGGAAAATTTAATGAACGCGTTAAAAGGGAAGTTGAGGCATTACGAAAGCAAGTCAAACAGATCGAAGGCGAAATTGTAGGAAAAGATAGCACAAGAAATTTAGAATCACAGGTAGCAGAGGGATTTGAAGAAAATAATTTGTTTCATTTACGGGATGCAACAAGAGAGCGCAAGGCGCGCGAACTTTACAATAATCGGCATTCGGACTGGGACAGACGCGGTAGGTCTTTGTCGCCACGAGGCGAAAACCTTGACTATAAACACTTTTTGACTGTCCGGAAATTTAAGATCTTCCGCAATTCTAAGAATGACATACATCCATGTGCATGGCTAGATCAATTTATGTTCGCACTTCCGCCAAATTTGCCACTAAGTCACAAACTTGAAATTATGTGCAGCTATTAAAGTCCTCAGGGGATTCACTATTCTAAGTGAATATGTGTCGTAGCGAGCATAGGGCCCCGAGCTGTAGTGGTGCTATTTCACTTTTAGTTTTCTGTACCGCTGCCTACTCTTTTACTATACTTTGCATCTGTCAAAACAACTCTTCGACTATCAATCTATCTAGTGAGTAAGTAAACAATAACCTGATATGACTAATTGTACCTAAAAGTGACTTTGGAATTTACCGTTTGAACTTTACCTTCAGCAGCATTCATTCGTAGTTTAAAGGAAATTTTACCTGTTTATCTTCGTAACAATATTACTTCTTATGTTGACGATATTCTTATTGCTAAACATTCTTGGGATGAGCACAACAAAATTTTGGATTCATTGTTACGTATTTTTGCAAAAGTTGGCATTACAGTAAACTTGGAAAAATCTGAATTTGGTCGTTCTCAGGTGAAATTTCTCGGTCACATTATTTCTACAGAAGGTATTCTTCCTGATCCAGAGAAATTAGACGCCATTCGTAATTATGCTGTTCCTACCACAAAACGTGATGTTCGTAGTTTCCTTGGTGTCTGTAATTTTCTTAGACGCTTTGTTAAATTGGACGATTTGGCCACACCTCGTTTATGTGAACTATCTGGAAAGAAATCTAATTGGTGTTGGGATGAGGAAGCTCAGTCAGAATTTGAACAGCTTCGTGATGCTTTAGTTGCTGCTGCACTTCTTTCACGTCCGGATTTATCTAAAGAATTTTGTTTGGCGACGGACTCATCATACAAGGGCCTAGGGGCACACTTATTTCAAGAAATAGAAAAAGACGGCGTTGTAGTCCAGAAAACTATTGCATTTGGAAGTCGTGTTCTTTCTAAATCAGAAAAGAATTATTCGATTACGGAACTTGAAGCTTTGGCTGTTGTTTGGGCTTTCACAAAATTTCGCACATTTTTGTTTGGCAGACATAGTAAGGTTTACACCGATCATCGAGCTCTGGAATTTCTTATGTCAACAAAATTAACTCGTGGCAGATTGTCACGATGGGCGTTGTATCTACAGGAATTTGATTTTAGTATTGTTTACATACAGGGTTCTTCAAATATTGTTGCTGATGCTTTATCACGTGCACCTATGGGTTTGAAACAAAGTGCTGAAGAGGACTGCAAAGAAAACAATTATTGTTTGATGTATATTCAAGGTGTTGCGTTTGAGAACTTTATTTCGTCTTCGCTCCAGGACATCGCTAAGGAGCAAAATAAGGATCCAATCTGGAAGGACATTAAGGAGAAGTGGAGGAGAAAGGAAAGCGTGGCGATTAGACAGCATTATTTAGTCCGCAATGACATTCTTTTTCAACGCAAATCGGTCGACAACTCCGTTTGGTTAGTTTGTATTTCTGATGAGTGGGTCAATAAATTGATTTGGTATACGCATTTCAGTTATGCACACTTTGGTCCCAGAAATGCTTTCATAAATTACAAGAAAATTGTTATTTCAGTAATATGGAAAAACGTATTCGATCTGTTCTGACCAAATGCAAATTATGTCAAAAGGCTAAGCCGCCAACAGTTTCTCACAGAGCACCGTAGTTTCCTATCATTCCAGCGAAATTAAAGGAGATGGCTGCAGTCGATTTGTTCGGTCCAGTGGTTTGTTCTACTAATGGTTTTGCGTACATTTTCGTAGCAGTGGAGTTGACATCAAAATATGTGTGTTTTACACCTTTGCGCAAAGCAACAGCTCGTTCAGTATCTAACGCTGTTATCAAACATTTTCTTAAAGAAGTTGGTCATGTTGATAAGGTTATATCAGATAATGGATCACAGTTTCGTTCTAAAATTTGGCTTCGTACTCTACAGCGTCGTAAAATTAAATCAATTTTCATTTCACTTTTTCACCCTCAATCTAACGCTTCAGAGAGATAGATGAAGGAAATCAATAAACTGTGTCGTCTTTATTGTCATCGTGATTTCCCTAAATCACTTCAGGCAAATGCCGGGATGGTTCCTCTGAAAGGGCACGGCCGACTTCCTTCCCCATCCTTCCCTAATCCGATGAGACCGATGACCACGCTGTCTGGTCTCCTTCCCCAAACCAACCAACCAACCTTTATTGTCATCAGAATCACAGAACTTGGGATCAGTATCTTCATATTTTTCAAAACATTCTGAATGAACTCCCTAATGATTCAACTTCTTTACCGCCTTTACTGACATTAAAAAATAAAGCACCGACAAATCGCATATCTGAAATCGTTCCTTTTCCGCCTTCAC
The DNA here is from genome assembly GCF_023864345.2 of Schistocerca serialis cubense. Taxonomy (NCBI): domain Eukaryota; kingdom Metazoa; phylum Arthropoda; class Insecta; order Orthoptera; family Acrididae; genus Schistocerca; species Schistocerca serialis. The sequence goes on from NC_064645.1 coordinate 222,520,906, forward strand.
GGAAACTGCGGCATTCTGAAGTTGTCAACCTGGCTCTGCAAAATATTGCATCTGCGGCTGCTAGAAGAGAGAAATCAGCTAAGCGTCCTGGTCGTTTAAAAATTTTGTCAGTTGGTCAGAAGGTGTTAATTAAGTCTCATCGTTTGTCGCACAAAGGAAAGGGCTTGTGTCGCAAATTTTTTCTGCTTTATAACGGTCCATATAGAATTCGCAAAATTATTCATGATAACACTGTTGAAGTAGAAACTCTTAAATCTCGACGCTCTAAGGGAATACATCATATATCTAACGTTAAAATTTTTGTGGAATGACATACTTTGGAGAAACTAACAGCTACATGTAAACACGCAGAGAATACAAGGATACCGCGCTGTGTTTTGGCGGCGGCACATACTCAAAGCAACAGTCAAGTCTGCGCGCCGCACAAGGCAGTCGTTGACTGAAAACAATTGCTTCCTACGTCACACGCCTACAGCTGATCGAGCGCTCAGTGCGAATGCACTGACAGCCGTAAACAAATACACAGTTTAATTTCTCCGACTAAATTCAGTATAAAGCTATAGTGACTTGATGAATTATGTTATTAACATTCAGTATTTTCCAGGATACGGTTGTATAAAATATTTAAGAACTTCAGGTAAATTCTGTGTGTCTCCGACGTTAAGAGGACTTGCTATCGAGAAATTTTCAGGAAGAATGTAATTTCGAAGAAGAAACTAATAAACTAAAAAGGGTAACTATTAATTGAGTTCATTTTTCAGGTAACATATTTCCACTTAGGTACGTACTTTAGACGTAATTTGCTGCTCGCGATTACGTGATTCATACTTTGTGCTAATTTCATGTTCTATGAATTTACGTGTGAAGCGACGTGCTTGCGTATATTTTCTGATTTTTGTCAATGTTTTATTAATGAACAGGATTGTTATTTGTATATATTATGCATCTCTTGGCTGCTATGCTTTTTCACTTATATCCTATTTTTTTTAATTATGTGCCTGCTGTGCTTATTTATTTAAATTATAATTGTCACCTGATTTATTGTGCTGATGTGTTTAGGTATGTAAGTTATACTTTGTGTTTATCTGCTTGCGCCTTCATGTTTACTTATTAAGATGACATATGAACATTTATTTGCTTATGCTGATATGATGCTAATGACATGTTTACTGCTTTGCGTATGGATTGCATATTTATACATATCTGTTGTTGTCATAACTACTCTTTAATTTGGTGTATAGAAATGCTGATGTACAGTGTACGAACATAGAGTTTAGGTTACACTATGGTATAGGTTACAGATTGTTCGCTTGGCAGAGCCTCGTTGTAAGGATTGTGCTGCATCCACTTTTTGACATTCTGTTCTCTACTGGTATATTTACTCGCTATTGCTTGTTTTGCTTACGCTAAGTACCTTATATTTTTAAGATAAGAAAATGAACTGCTATAATTCGACGAACGACATTAGTACAAGAAACTTCATAGAAGTCACATGAGCTGGAGATTTTATGGAAGCTGTATAACTTTATGCTAATAGGAAGGAAGCTAACGACATGACATACCATTACTAGGTTTAGACCATTAACAGTTATTACACTGCATTTTTCGTGAGCAATTGAAATAGGAAGTGACACTTGATACAAGAAATACTCCACATGTTTGCTTCTGCCATAATTCTTGAAGTGGTGTACACACTGTGAAATATTGTGATCATTCACATTCCGTAATCGTACTTAATTACTGAGAGTTATTCGAACTAAGTCTGTTAGAGGTCATGTATGCATTTCTTTGTTTATAATTCATAATGAGCAGAAGATTTGGGTCAGATGGATTACACAGAGGTTGTGTGTTGGCAATGTGTCTTCGGATTGTATGGGATGATGAGGTTTGCATTAGGATTTTATCTGTACTTGTTCGAGGAGACTGACTAGAGGAAAGAGTTGTTATGGAAGTGAAATGATATTGGTAATAAGGTTCATATTTATCGACGTATTAAAGAGGTATTATTGAGGCATAGAGATTATACGAAGTTGATGATTATTGGAGTTTTTGTTGACAAGAGGTAGGTAAATGATATTGATGATAAGATTTATATGTATCGATCTAAGAAGTATTAGTGAAGTATTGAGATTATGTGATGCTGATGATTATTGGAGTTTTGGTGTATAAGAGGTAAAGTAAGTGAGGAGCATATTTTTTTTTGTTGGTCTTAATGGAACAAGGAGGATGAAGATAGCAGACTAGAACACTAAAGTAGAAGGAAGATAGTCTATACACACACTTTGTTAAATCATTAAGCAGTATATATTTTTTTTTTTTTGAAGAGAGGAAGTATTTGCATATCTTGGCTCACTGACAGTTGTTCAACAACAGTACATTTGATTTGGCTTGGCAAACACTGGTCTTGACATGATGACTATGACGTTGACCTAACTATTATTGACTGTTATACATTGCTGCCACTACTACTTGATACACATGATGAACATCAGATTTTGACAGAATTACATTTACACAGTTAACACTATTCAATTACACAGTAGTATTTCATGTGGACGAAAGATGAATGAGTGTGTTTTGTGTGTTTTCCTTTCCTAATCCTACCCACCTATCTCCTAAATATTATTATATTTGTTTGTAGTGGCTTGCACTGACACCCATAAATATTATAGGTTTACGGGTATTTGTGTATTTGTAATAGTTAATATGACAATTATCTGACATCATTTGTGTGTTTATTAGAAATTGTATGTTTAGTGTAAGAGCATTGTAAAAGCATTTGTATGTGTATTCAAACTATTGTTCATGCCTGAACTGTCTGATTAGTGGAGGTAAATATTGTGAACTGTTACCTGCACCTTTTCAACATAATGTGTGACACTTAGGAATGATTAATTGCTGCTGATGAACTGAGTGATCAGTGATAGTGAATATTATGGACTGTTACTTGTACTTTATCCACATGATTGGTGTCACTAGGACATGTTTAGTTTCTGCTGATGAACAGTGTGATTAGTGATAGTGAATATTATAGACTGCTCATCATTGCTAGGTGCAACTGATGAACTGTTTCTACTGAAATGAAGTCACTTCTTGCTGTCTGCACCTACTTAACATTGCTGGGTGCCACTGTTGGAACTGTTTCTACTGAAATGAAGTCACTTGTTGCTGTGTGCACCTGCTCAACTTTACTGGGTGCCACAGATGGAACTGCTTCTGCTGAAATGATGTCACTTGTTGGTGTCTGCACCTGCTCAACATTGCTGGGTGCAACTGATGGACTGCTTCTACTGAAATGATGTCACTTGTTGGTGTCTGCACCTGCTCAACATTGCTGGGTGCAACAGATGGAACTGTTTCTGCTGAAATGATGTCACTTGTCGGTGTCTGCACCTGCTCAACATTGCTGGGTGCAACTGATGGACTGCTTCTACTGAAATGATGTCACTTGTCGGTGTCTGCACCTGCTCTCAACATTGCTGGTTGCAACTGATGGACTGTTTCTACTGAAAAGATGTCACTTGTTGGTGTCTGCACCTGCTCAACATTGCTGAGTGCAACTGATGAACTGTTTCTACTGAAATGAAGTCACTTGTTGCTGTCTGCACCTACTCAACATTGCTGGGTGCCTCTGATGGATTGCTTCTACTGAACTAATGTGTCTTGTTTCTGGGTGTACCTGCTAAACTTTACTGGGTGCCACTGATGGACTGCTTCTACTGAAAAGATGTCACCTGTTGGTGTCTTTCTTTTTGTATAAACTAATCATTGAAAGCATTTTATGTGAACATTTGTATAAACTGATTTTTTTGTGTATTGTGTAAACTATTATGTAAAGCCACATGTATGAAAAGAATTTGTATTGCCAACTCTATTTCATATATTAGGTTATTGAAAGGTCAGTGCAAAGCCAAAATTTTAACTAATTATGTGATATTTAGGTATTAATATTATCTTTTATTTTTGTCTGTATTTTTGTGGACGAATTTGGTGGTATTTTCACCACCAATGCTGGCAAAAATACCATCAAATTCTGGCCTGTGGAGGAGGGGCATATGAAAGGTGGCTACACTGAGCCACTGCGCCAGAGATTGCGCCAAAGAGTATTATTAAGCCGCCTCCACAGTGCTTGTCGAGAGCTCGTAGTGTCAGTGCTTGGAGAGAACTCGTAGAAGAGTGCCTGTTAAGAGCTCGTAGTAGTCAGTGCTTGTTGAGAGCTCGTAGTAGTCAGTGCGTGGGCAGAGCTCGTAGAAGACAGTTCGTGTTGAGATGTGCGAGTGGGCAAGGCTTGTCGAGATGTTGTAGTAAGGAGTGCTTGTTCCATGTTTTATCCAGTTATTTGATGGGAGAGATAGCAGATGTTATTCTAATGGAAATACTGTAACGGTCAGAGTGCTTTTCGTCAATATATATGAAGGTAAAATATTGCGTGTTTTTTCATTAATTCCATGTTTTAAATAATGCGTCATTACAGGTTCAGTCAACAAAGCATCTGGCATGTGTTCTTGTATTAGAGTTTAATTCTGGTTTCCTTACGCAATTGTAGTATTTGTAATTTTCTTTTATCACGTCAGTATAATTGGTATTTAAAAATTCTCGTCTTGTTGGAAAAGAACCGTGCCAGATGTGTACGTTGAGTCACACTCCCACATACAGAACAGTTATACTTGTGCTTTGGTTTCGTAGGTTTCATAGTTGCTGGGGACTTAATTAATTAATTGTGTTAACAAAAAAAATTTCATTTCATTCTTGTTGTTGTTCTAATAGCGTAATAATTCTAGTCAAGGCCAACCGATTACGAGACACAGCGTAATCGGACAAACAGCTACTAAAAATAAAAAATAAAAAATATTTTCAATCATATTTAATTAAGCCCCCATGCACATTCCATAAACTTGTTTAAGCGCTCTGTCTACGTAAATACTATACATCTTTTCCATTTTATTACTCAAAATACTGGAGAACAGCCTAGATGTTTCTGAGATTACAGTTATTCCGCTATAACCTGTTCAGACGCTATTGTCACCTTTATTTCCAATATCGAGGATTATATCTAAAATATTTAAAAATCATAAAAATTGTCTATGAAAATTTCTTTGATAGTTGTCATTTATTGTCAAGTGTTCGACATTGTTCAAGGATGCATTACAAACACTCATATGGCCAGACGTGGAAACACATAATGCACCCATCAAACCTATAAACTTGGCCGTTTTGCTGGTACAGGTGTTACTGTGTGGAGAACCATAATATTGCATGCACGTACTGATCTCCAAATCTTTGAACATGGTACACTCACAAGTCAACATTATTGTTACACAGTTCTCCAGCCCTATGGGTGTCCTTTTAGGTGTGTGTTCGCCCTTGTCTTAATTTTTGTGGATGACGAGGCACGAACGCATCGAAGTGCATAAGCAGGCAGAAGAGCTGCTGGAAAGGGTGGATATTCGGATAATGGACTGGCCGTCCATCCAAGCATGTGTGATGTGTGTGGTGCGTTGAGAAGACGTCCTGCAGCACGTCCACATGCACTAACGATCTTCCAGTGGTCGTCACCTACTGTGGTCGAGGAATGGAACACCTTCTACAAGAAATTTAACTCCTTCCCAAGTTTGTGGCCAGCCTGAGAGAACGTCGCAGAACATGCAAAGCCGTCCGTGGTGATCACTCGTGCTATTAAAAACAGTGTCCGTCTCTTGTCGTGCCCAGGAGACCATCATAAACTTCGGTGACTTCAGTGTACTTCATGACTTTGATAAAAGTGTCATTTCCTTTCGTCTCATTGCGAGCTTACATATATCTTCTATACACAATGCGGCAGTTCTGTCTATGTATGGTTGAGCTATGTTACTGGGCAGTGACTCATCATGCGAAAATAAATTTCATCCTTAAGGACACCTAAATCCCTGGCTGCAGAGCGTTTTTACCTGCTGCCAGCCCGCCCCTTCGTCGTGAACTGAGCGAACAATATAGAAAAGAAAGCATCTTCGGTGGCGGTGGAGCGTTGAACCACCTCTCTGCTGTTACCTATGACCTAATCCAGTATATTTGTTTACGAGCATGACACCCAGTCTTAGATGACAGGTAGTCAGCCCAGCTGACGGAGTATTCTGGCGAGAGACCGACCTTCCAGCTGTGGGAATGCAACTTTGCCGGCTAGCGCACTTTTAACGATTTTCATGGTTCAGTTTGCTCTGACACCAAAAAACAAATTAATGGGGAGGGGGGGGGCGGTGGTTGACCATCTTTGTTTATTTATTACTAGCTTCCAGTGTACCTGGAGTCCTCTGACGTTTTAATGTGCAACGGATTTTGGTGCACAACATATTAGAAACATTGATCTACTTTCGGAAAGACTGTATTAACCGCAGAATTCCACCATGTACCAGTTCACTGGTATATAGGACACAAGGTAGGACACAAGGATGTCCATGTTATCATTCTGACTTAGTTACCAACGACTCTTTCTATTTGTTGAGGGCAGCTGTAATTATTTCAGAGCCAAGGGATATGTTTTGTGATCAGTAGTAAGTCGGTCACAAAACCATATTCGCAACTTCTCAGCTATGTCTTAGTGTAACATGTGTGCTCATGCTTTCCATTTGCTGTTGCTGTGAATAACGCTTCAGAGCGTGATTAAGGAATTAACAGTGGCAAGACGTTTACAGAGATAACTCCTGGATGTTAGTTGAAACCACTGTTTAATTGAAACAGCTGATGAGATGATAGAGTCAGTGAACTAACAAGGCCCAGCCAGCTCAGGATCTCCTTGGAGGCCATAATGTTGGCATTCTCGCTTAATATTATCTCAGTTTACGGCCAATTATCTGTTGATATCAACAGTGTTTCATTTCATCAGCACCACTTGGCACCAGACCACACACACAAATTCACACCTGAGAAAAGGTGCACAATAGTAAAAGTGAACAAAGGCAGTATATGAAGCTTTCTAAGATAGGAATCGTACAGCCAACCGGTTGCAGACAACTTTTTGGTACAGTGACCTAGGTTTTGACACCTACGAAGGGTGTCTTCATCAGAATGAAATTTTGAGAAACCGTAAAATTACATTGCTAGGAAGCGATGGTCAGAATTTAGAGCAGCTATGCACAAGTCAAAAACAAAATAAAACACGTTCCAGCCATGTCACGTATGCCTAGCTAGAAACAACATCCTAGCATTCACAGAAAGGTTTCAACGTAGTCCTTGCAATCCATCGAGGCAGTTACATACACCTTGCATGTAGACATGGGTGGACGTCTGTCAACCTTGTCTTCCAGCCTTTTGTTGAGAGTAGCTTGGAACAGCATGTGGGCTTTATTTAATCGAAATCTGAAGACGGAAAAAATAACCTTTTAATTAAAGTTTTGGAGTCTGGTCTGCTCAGTAGCTCATCTGTTAACTACCGTGACACGATCATTACAGCGTCGTACACCAAGGAATCAGCAGATGGCGCAGTTCGTATCGTGGTACACATAAGAACCAACATATGATACTATAAACTTTTTTACCTCAGTGTCAAGTATTTCATGAAGCATACATCAGTGACAGAATTAATCGCCACATTCTTACCCTTACAAATACAAACTGCCATTGAATTTACTTGGCTGGAATGTATGGATTTGATGGTTTCGTTTTGTGTACTGATACTTAATGAAACAGTTTTACTTCTTTGAATACGTTTTATATATATTGACTTCTTAACTAGGAGAAACGAATTTGTTCAGTTGGATTTGTGATTTGGATGCCTACTCATCCCGTTTTCATTTCGTTTCGTTGACGAACAAAAATCTCTAAAAAACGGTCGAGTCTAACTGAATACCCTAGAACGGCTAAAAGACTGAGGCCTATGCGATCGCAAGAATTCTTTGAATATCGTAAGGCGAAATTTACTGCGAGTCGATAACGTTAGTCTTTGGCTCGCGTTTTGAAAACTGTTTCATAGGTTAGGCACGATGAAATTCCGATGAAGACCGACATACACTGTCTCGGCCCTCACTACATATTATGAACAAGTTGTCTGGGCGTAAATGGCCTTGCCAACCCAGGGCGGGTCGTTAGTATTATAACATTCCAAAGTTCGAAACTTGTCGTACATACAAATCATTTCTTTCCCCTGGGCAGTGAAAATAAAAGATTACTCTATGAAAACAGCAATACATGCATATTGCACCACAAAAGACTTTTTCTGTTTTAGTAAAATGTAATTATCCCTTAGTCTACATCCTGATAATGTAAAGCAGTCCAAGACGTTTCTTTGCCCTCATGAACATCCTTAAGACGTGCTAACTTACCAGACACAGACACATGTACAGTAGTAATATCGCGAAAATGTGATTACATTTTTCCCATTCTGCTTAACAGCTGAAGATCTGAAGACACTACGAGTGACTGGATACAAACACTTTCTTTAGTGAATGAGATTTTCACTCTGCAGCGGAGTGTGAGCTAATATGAAACTTCCTGGCAGATTAAAACTGTGTGCCCGACCGAGATTCGAACTCGGGACCTTTGCCTTTCGCGGGCAAGTGCTCTACCATCTGAGCTACCGAAGCACGACTCACGCCCGGTACCCACAGCTTTACTTCTGCCAGTATCTCATCTCCTACCTTCCAAACTTTACCAGAAGCTCTCCTGCGAACCTTGCAGAACTAGCACTCCTGAAAGAAAAGATACTGCGGAGACATGGCTTGGCCACAACCTGGGTAGAGCACTTGCCCGCGAAACGCAAAGATCCCGAGTTCGAGTCTTGGTCGGGCACACAGTTTTAATCTGCCAGGAAGTTTCACTTTCATTAGTGGCTTTTTTTTCTTCTTTTTTTTCTCTTCTTCATCTCGGAATAGCAGTTGCAACCTACGTTATCTATTATTTGCTGGATGTATATCTACCTCTGTTGTCCTCTGCAGTTTTTGCCCTCTAGAGCTCCCTCTAATACCATTAAAGTCATTCCCTAAAGAATCAACATATGTCCTATGATACTGTCCCTTCTCCTTGTTAGCGTTATCCACATATTTCTTTCTCTGTAATTCTGCGCAGAACCTCCTCATTTCTTTCTTTATCAGTTCACCTAATTTTCAACATTCGTCTGTAGCACCAAATCTCAAACGCTTCGATACTCTTCTGTTCCGGTTCCCCCACAGTCCATGTTTCACTGCCATACAACGCTGTGCTACAAAAGTTTATTCTCAGAAATATCTTCCTGAAGTTAGTTCCTATGTTACATATTAATAGATTTCTCTTCGCCAGGAATGCCCAGTTTGTCAATGCTAGTCTGCTTTTTATTTCCTCCTCGCTCCGTCCGTCATTGATTATTTTACTTCCTAGGTAGCAGAATTCGTTAACTTCATCTACTTCGTGACCATCAATCCTGATGCTACGTTTCTCACTGTTCTCATTTCTGCTTCTCATTACTTTTATCTTTCTTCGATTCACCCTCAATCCATACTTCGTACTCCATAGATTGTTCATTCTCTTCAAAGGGTTATGTAATTCCCCTTCATTTTCACTCAGGATAGTGATGTCATCAGCAAATCTTATCAATGAAATCCGTTCACTTTGAATTTTAATCCCACTCCTGAACCTCTTATTTCCATCATTGCTTCCCTGATGTACAGCTTGAACAGTAGGGGTGAAAGACTATATCCCTGTCTTACCCCCTTTTTAATCCAAGCACTTCGTTCTCGGTCATCCACTCTTACTACTCCCTCTTGGCTGTTGCATATGTTGTATATTACTCGTCTCTCACTATAGCGTTAACATATTTTCCTTAAAATTCCTACATCTGGCTCCATTTCAATTGTATAACGCTTTTTCTAGGTGACAAGTCCTAAGAACATGTCTTCATTTCTCTTTAGTCTTGTCTCCATTATCAACCGCAGTTTCAGAGTTGCCTCTCGTGCCTTTATCTTTCCTAAAGTCAAATTGATCGTCATCTAACACTTCCTTAATTTTCTTTTCCATTCTTCTGTGTATTATTCTTGTCAGCAACTCTGATGCATGAGCTTCTACGCTGACGGTGCGATAATTCTCTTGTCAGCTCTTGCAAGCTGTTGAGGCACTGTTGCCCAACGCCGAAGGCAGGATGCTGGGAAAATTCCGCTGCAGAGCGGCAGAAATTAGGCAATCCAGCAATAGGTGGACGACCGTCATTTGTGAGCCACAGCCACACCGAGGTGGGTCCTCGAGACGGAGGAGGTAACGATGTGTTAGTCACGTATTGCGAATGCGGAGTCGGCAGAGGACAACTGATTCCCTGTGAGAGAACCGCATGGAAGAATTTCACACATTCGTAGTCTCCTTAATGACACAATTTGTTGTGTGTACTGTTATGCCATTCCGTCTCTCAAAGCCGATAAACCCTACGGCGTAACTCAGAACGCAGATCAGTTTCGGAGATGCCCATCTTCAGAAGCGGTTTCCGCCTAAGCTGTTTGGCCAGCCTGTCGGCAAGTTCGTTGCCTGGGATTCTCACACAAACACCACTGAACGATGGGACCGTTCCAGGGCTTAGATGGACTCTTGAATGGACGCTACCAAAGGATGGTGAGAGTAGCACTGGTCGATAGCTTGTAGGATGCTCAAGGAGTCAATACTCAGGGAAACGAGCCCCATGGCAACCAGCTCCGCAGTGAAAACACTGCAGCCATCGGACAATGAATGCTGTTCAATATGTCCTTCACGAACACACGTGAAGCCACCGTGATCAGCCATCGCGCTGTCAGTGTAAACCACTTCATGGCCTTGGTAAATGTCAAGAATTAGGACGAAGTGGCAGTGGAGAATTGCGGTGTTAACTGAGTCCTTAGGGTCAAGTGAAAGCTCCAGGCGAAGCCGCGGCCTAGGTGTACACCATGGAGGTGTGCATGACTGCACCTCAAGTATGGCTGGTAAAGGCAAGGACTCCAGTTAGGAAAGAAGGGATCAGACACGAACTGCCATTGGAAGCCCTGACCTGGGCTGCCGATGCGGGAGATGAGCCGCCAGGAATTAGGATGCACAGGAGAACTATGAACGTGTGCAGTGTAACTGGCCATCAGTTGTACACACATAACCTGCAATGGAGGGACTCTGGCCTCGACCAGGCCGCTGGTCACTGGACTCGCCCGAAAAGCTCCTGTCGCTAGGCAAACGCCACAGTGGTGCACTGGGTTGAGTAAACGCAACGCTGAGGGCGCCACCGAACCATAAACCAGGCTCCCATAGTCACGGGGGATTGAGCAAGGGCTCTGTAGATCTGCAGCAGCGTAGAGAGATCTGCACCCCAGTGCAGCCAACACTTGCACTTAAGCTGACGAATGTGAGGAAGCCAAGTCAATCGGGCGTCGAAAACCAGTCCTAAGAATCGATGTATCCACTACAGTGAGTGGATCGTCACTAAGGTAAAATTCTGGCTTCAGACGAACAGACGCCAACAGAAGTTCGTAACACACGACTCTGCGGCCGAAAACTGGAAACTGTGGGCTAGAGAGCCCATGACTGTGCCCTGTAGATGGTTCCCTGTAGGCGCCGCTCAGCAACACCAGTACTGGTGGTACAGTTCGAAATGCATACAGAGAAGGTGTGACAGACGGCCCTACAGCTGCTGATAGACCATTAATGACCACTAAAAATAGAGATAAACTCAATACAGAAGTCTGCGGGACCCCACTCTCCTGGATATGGGGGCAACTATGGGAGGCTTCAATTTTGACACGGAAAGTATGGAGCGACAGAAAATTTGGGATAAAAATCGGGAGCGTGCATCGGAGACTCGACTCGTATAGGGTGGCAAGGATATGATGTCGCCAGGTCGTGTCATGCGCTTTTCGTAAATCAAAAAAGACGGCAACGAGGTGTTGGCGTCTGGAAAAGGCTCTTACGATGGCAGACTCGAGGGATACACGGTTATCAGTTGTAGAGCGACCCTGGCGCATGCCGCCCTGACATGGAGCCAGTAGACCACGTGACTCCAGGACCCAACCCAACTGCCGACACACCAAACGTTCCAGGAGTTTACAAAGAAAGTTGGTGAGTTTGATGGGCCGGTAGCTATCAACATCAAGCGGGTTTTTACCAGGTTAAGCACTGGAATGACGGTACTCCTCCGATGGGAAGACGCCTTTGCACCATATCTGGTTGAAGATGACAAAGAGATGTCGCTTGTAGTCAGATGAGAGATGTTTGACTGTGGATCCGATCTGACCCAGTGACAGTGTCAGGACAATGCGCAAAGGCACTGAGGAGCTCCCACTCTGTAAATGGGGCGTTATAGGACTCACAGTGGCGTGTAGTGAGCGAGAGGACTTTCTATTCCAACCTCCGTGTTGGAGTGCGAAATTCTGGGCAGTAATTCCCTGATGCAGAGACTCGAGCATAGTGCTCAGCAAAGTCCTCGGCAGTCACGTTTGAGTCGGTACATAACACGTCATTGATGTTAATGCCAGGGACACCTGTTGGGGTCTGGTACCAGAAAAGAAGGCTGACCTTCGTCCAAACTTGGGACGTTGACGTGTGGCACCCACTGGTCGACACATACCTCTTCCAACACACCTGTTTCCGTCGTTTTATAAGCTGTCAAACGCGGGCACAGAGACGCTTAAAGGCTATTATATGCTCTAAGGAAGGATGACGCTTAAGTCACTGTAGCGCTCGCCGAGGCTCTTTAATTGCCTCAGCGACGTCCGATTAGCACAAAGGGACTGTCTTTCACTGGGGGCACAATAAAGGACGAGGGATCGCGTATTCTGCCGCAGCAACTATCGTTGTAGTGACCTGCTCATCGACAACATCGATGGCACCATGTGGGGGAGATTGAGCGGCGACGACAGAGGTGAAATCTTCCCAGTTTGCCTTATTGGAAGCCCTTCTGGATAGTCGTACATGGGCATTACGCTGCAGGAGTGGCAAGAAGATTGGGAAGTGGTCACTACCACACAGATCGTCAGATGCTCTTCAATGGATAGATGGGAGACGGCCAGGACTGCGAACAGAGAGATAAACTGCCGAATATGTGCCATGTGCCATACTGAAGTGTGGGGGCACCTGTATTTAAGAGGTCTCGACCTTCGTACCTCTGCCAGTATTCCATTATTTTTCTTTCTTTCTGGAGAATCGTGCAGTCTGGCGAGCGAGGCGAATGGTGCTCTCCGCAGTTGACACAGATGGGAGGAGGGGCACAGGGAGTATTAGGATGTGAAGGACGGCCACAGTCCTGACAGATGACGCTGGGAGTACAGCGTGAAGACTTATGGCCGAACTTCCAGCACTTAAAGCACCGCATCGGGGGAGGAATATAGGCTTTACGTTACAGGGGTACACCATCACCTTGACTTTCTCGGGTAATGTGTCACCCCCAAAGGCCAAGATGATGGCAACGGTGGCAACCTGTGTGGTCAGGGAGCTACAACCAACATGGTACATTGCGGCCCACTGCAACGGACTGGCTACTGTGCTGGATATCAGGTGTAACCAAGCAAACAGGTCCATTATCAGCGTCAGCGCAGAAAACGATACTGCACAGTGGATAGAGGAAAATGCACCCAGGAGTGTGACCTCACCCAACAGCTGGAGAATGAGCGCTAGTGAATATCCACGTCGACGAAGAATGCGAGATGTCTCAGCGCATGATGGGCACGATGCACCTTATAACCGCCCTTCCCGAATTGGCTCGCTCTTCGAGAAAATTTAGAAAATGGAGGTCAAACTCAATAGGGAACCATCACATAGAGGCCGAAACGTGTGAGGCTCCTTCTAATAGTCTCTTACGACTGGCAGGCACACCTAGGGCCTATTATAACCCATGGACCCGCAAGGGGGCCCATCACTATTATATCATCGCCTTTTCCGTACTAAGTTACCTGTTCAGTGTCATCACATACTCTCTCTATCTCTTTACCTTTTCGTTGTGACATCGTCATGTGTAATTGAATCGTTGTTGTAGGTGTTGATTTGTTATCTGTTATAAAAGGAATAATTTTATCAGTGGTCTGTTCAAAGTAACCAACTTTCTTACCTATCTTCCTAATCTTAACGACCCCTTTCGTTAGAACATTTTCTGCCGTTGTTAATGTTGCCCTATATATGGCTCATCAGAAATGCTTGTTTCCATTTCACTTCATTGGCCTTCACTGTATTTAGACCGACCCTTCGGATTTATCTTTTTAGCATTAATAACTTCTCTACAACATTCAGACTTCTGAAATTTCTTGCTCTGTCTTGTGTAATGTTACCCTATCGTCGGTTATTCATTCTTCCTCCTGGGCAGTTCCACCAGGACAGTACCTTCCTAGAGATCCTGTTGGGTGACTAGGTGGAAGCTGTGGCCGCAGGAGAAATCATTGCGACACTTTTTCAATTACAGGCTACAGGGTTTCTACGAAAATATGGAATAACCGCGAGAAGGTGAATGCTCATGAATGCAGATGACTACAAAGCCTGCAGATTGAGCTGTTATACTTGACCATGAACGGCACCCATCATCCGATAATTCACAAAGCGGACGAAAAAGTATGTTTAATGGTCGCGACCGACGGACATTGAAGAAAATTGTGACGAAAAATAAGAGGGCCACAGCTGCAAAACTCACTGCAGGACAATGTTGCACACGCGAACACCGACAGCGCGAAAACGACACGAAAGTACTGTAACTCCACAACCAACTAATTGCAGGTTGAGATAGGATTCCAAGATTACTCATCAGTGATACAAATCTCCATAATAGGAAAACTTGGTGTCAATACCACAAAATCAGCACTCTGATGCGTCTTGTCGCGGTTCGTGCGCCTCCCCGTAGGAGGTTCGAATCCTCCTTCGGGCATGGGTGTGTGTGTTGTCCTTAGCGTCAATTAGTTTAAGTTATATTCAATAGTGCGTAAGCCTAGGAACGGTGACCTCAGTAGTTTGGTCCAACAGTCTTTACCACAAACTTCGAGTTTCCAGGACTATTGAGCCGTGGATCAGTGTTATTTCTTCGGACGACTTATAACGTACCAATACTCTCCGGTGTATGAAAAGTTTTGTGACATGTACCTCAGGTTCCACAATTAACGAAAAAACAACGTTTAACGAAAGACCAGGCTGCTATATCCTGATCGCTAATACACGAGTTTTTATTAACTACAACGATCTAAATACAAAATTAATTGTAAGTTAATGTTTTACTTCAGATGGTAGTAATTTTGAATAATTAAATGGTTGACTAAGTTTAGACTACGGACTAATTTCTCTCGTAGTAACTGGAAATCAATAATAATGCAAAAACTAAACTAAATACACTGGCTCACGTTTGGATGATAGAACACGTGTAACATTAGGTAAATGGTGTTAATGCGGAATTCACTGATATTATCTCTAGCTACGAATACTAATAATAGGTAATGAACAGCAACACTTTGTAGCAACTGTACTGAATTACGTAAATAACGGCAATGCTGTCTGCTTGAAAATCTGCAAAATCGTGACGAAAAGGAGTTACTGTCACTTAACGGTTACGCCCTAAATTAATGTCGTAAATCATTTTATTTGTAGCAACAACCATTTGGCAATGCCGATGTTGCAAGAATATAAGCACATGAAATTATTTATAAATCGCAACTAAAACCACTACATTACTCTGGCATCAATTGCATCACCATTCTCTTGTTAAGGGAAATTAAATTGCCTTTAAATTACTTTTGATTTCACTGACTGCAGTAGTAGCGCAACACCGCGCAAAGAACTATAATTACTACTATCTCTGATTCCAATTATTATTTGACTGAATGTTAACTTAAAAGAAATTGGACTTATCTGCTTGTAATTATTGCATCGGAAATTCCACTGTTAACTGCTGACCAGGGAGCGGATAGGTGGAAAGACTACACAGAAAGCTTCTATGAGGGGGAAGGAAGTCGATTTAGGAGAGATAGTGGATCCACAATCTAAGAGAGCTTTGGAGGACTTAATATCAAATAAGGCAGAAGGGACTGGTAAAATTCCATCAGAATTTCTAAAATCATTTGGGGAAATGGCATCAAAACGGCTATTCATATTGGTGTGTAGAATGTCTGAGTCTGGCGACATACGATCTCACTTTCGGAAAAATATCAATCACACCAGTGCGAGGACTGCAAGAGCTGACAAGTGCGAGAATTATCGCCCAATCAGTTTAACACCACCTTTTTGGTGGGAATTTAAGGAGATGGGACCTGGATACACTGACTAAACCAGAAGTTGTACAGAGTTTCAGGGAGAGCATAAGGGAACAATTGACAGGAATGGGGGAAAGAAATACAGTAGAAGAAGAATGGGTAGCTTTGACGGATGAAGAAATGAAGGCAGAAGAGGATAAAGTAGGTAAAAAGACGAGGGCTAGTAGAAATCCTTGGGTGACAGAAGATATACTAAATTTAATTGATGAAAGGAGAAAATATAAAAATGCGCTAAATGAAGCAGGCAAAAAGGAATACAAACATCTCAAAAATGAGATCGACAGGAAGTGCAAAATGGCTAAGCAGGCATGGCTAGAGGACAAATGTAAGGATGTAGAGGCTTATCTCACTAGGGGTAAGATAGATACTGCCTACAGGAAAATTAAAGAGACCTTCAGGGAAAAGAGAACCACGTGTATGAATATCAAAAGCTCAAATGGAAACCAAGTTCTAAGCAAAGAAGGGAAAGCAGAAAGGTCGAAGGAGTATATAAAGGGTCTATACAAGGCGATGTACCTGAGGACAATATTATGGAAATGAAAGATGATGTAGATGGAGATGAAATGGGAGATATAGTACTGCGTGAAGAGTTTGACAGAGCACTGAAAGACCTTAGTCGAAACAAGGCCCCAGGAGTAGACAACATTCCATTAGAACTACTGACGGCCTTGGTAGAGCCAGTCCTGACAAAACTGTACCATCTGGTGAGCAAGATGTATGAAACAAGCGATATACCCTCAGACTTCAAGAAGAATATAATAATTGCAGTCCCAAAGAAAGCAGGTATGGCAAATGCGAAAATTACCGAACTATCAGTTTAATAAGTCACAGCTGCAAAATACTAACGCGGATTCTTTACAGACGAATGGAAAAACTAGTAGAAGCCGACCTCGGGGAAGATCAGTTCGGAATCCGTAGAAATGTTGGGACACGTGAGGTAATACTGACCCTATGACTTATCTTTGAAAATAGATTAAGGATAGGCAAACCAACGTTTCTTGAATTTGTAGACTTAGAGAAAGCTTTTGACAATGTTGGCTGGAATACGCTCTTTGAAATTCTGAAGGTGGCAGGGGTAAAATACAGGGAGCGAAAGGCTATTTACAATTTGTACAGAAACCAGATGGCAGTTATAAGAGTCGAGGGACATGAAAGGGAAGCAGTGATTGGGAAGCGAGTGAGACAGGTTTGTAGCCTCTCCCCGATGTTATTCAATCTGTATATTGAGCAAGCAGTAAAGGAAACGAAAGAAAAATTCGGAGTAGGTATTAAAATCCATGGAGAAGAAATAAAAACTTTGAGGTTCGCCGATGACATTGTAATTCTGTCAGAGACAGCAAAGGACTTGGAAGAGCAGTTGAATGGAATGGATAGGGTCTTGAAAGGATGATATAACATGAACATCAACAAAAGAAAAACGAGGATAATGGAATGTAGTCGAATTAAGTCGGGTGATGCTGAGGGAATTAGATTAAGAAATGAGACACTTAAAGTAGTAAAGGAATTTGCTATTTGGGGAGCAAAATAACTGATGATGCTCCAAGTAGAGAGGATATGAAATGTAGACTGTCAATGACAAGGAAAGCGTTTCTGAAGAAGAGAAATTTGTTAACATCGAGTATAGATTTAATTGTCACGAAGTCATTTCTGAAAGTATTTGTGTGAAGTGTTGCCATGTATGGAAGTGAAACATGGACGATAAATAGTTTGGACAAGAAGAGAATAGAAGCTTTGGAAATGTGGTGCTACAGAAGAATGCTGAAGATTAGATGGGTAGATCACATAACTAATGAGAAAGTTTTGAGTAGGACTAAGGAGAAGAGAAGTTTGTGGCGCAACTTGACGAGAAGAAGGGATCGGTTGGTAGGACATGTTCTGAGGCAACAAGGGATCACCAATTTAGTATTGGAGGGCAGCGTGGAGGGTACAAATCGCTCAGGGAGACCAAGAGATGAATACACTAAGCAGATTCAGAAGGATGTAGGTTGCAGTAGGTACTGGGAGATGAAGAAGCTTGCACAGGATAGAGTAGCATGGAGAGCTGCATCAAACCAGTCTCAGGACTGAAGACCACAACAACAACAACAGTGCATGTGCCAAAGGTATTAGCCCCAGAGTAATTATGTGCCTGTGATAACATGGATTAATTATATTTGACAGGCCACTAAGAAAAAATTATCTCACATTGTGGTGGAGAATATAGTTCCTTATGAAATTGAGGTGTAATTTCAATCAAGGAAAATATGGGAGAAACCTAGAAAAGTCGAAGAAGTCGAAATGGACTATACGAGAAGTTAAAGAGGAGGAGGAGGAGATTAGCGCTTAACGTCCCGTCCACAACGAGGTTATTAGAGACGGAGCGCAGGATTAGGGAAGGATGGGGACCGAAATCGCCAGTACCGCTTCAAAGGAAGCATCCCTGTGCTTGCCTGAAGCGAAATCTAGAGAAATCCCGGAAAACCTAAGTCGCGATGGCCGGAAACGGGTGTGAACCATCGTCCTTCCGAATGCGATTGCAGTGTGCTAACCACTGCACCACGTCGCTTGGTGAAGATTATTCCATAAACAGTTGAAGTATAAACTATTACGATGATGTTATAGTTGCAGTAATATAATGGTGAGGCTGGTGGTGCACGAAGATGATGAAGGTCGTGATGGAAGTGGAATTGTGACTATGATTATGGAGCTCCTGTGAAACTGCAGGATGTGACTAAAATATATTAAGGGCGTAATTAGGAGGAAGAAAATGAATGTTTGGTGCGTCATGAGACTTGTGGTAATGACTACAAAGAAGGATGCCTCTCAAAATGGATTTCGTTAATATGAAGTGGAAATTAATTGAAATTGCGCCATGGGAGAATGGGTAAGGCATGAAAGTGCGTGGGAGGTGGGTTGGTAATTAAAGCATAGTATATAAGCTGCCGGGGCTATTTCGTAGATTAAGAATGCCTCCACGAAGAGAAAAAGGTGTGGAAAGTGGATGTGGCAAGTTAACTAGATGCAGAAGTCGAGATTGTGTAAAAGTCTTTCGAGGATTTATATGGACTTGTTGCTTTAAGGGTAGGTGGGAATCCAGGTTATATTGACATCAGTTACTAAGAGGTGGAAGAAGGACTTCTTTGTGAGGATAATGTTAGAAGTATTTAGATCCGAGACGCGAGCTGTTTGCAGTTAGTTTCGAGCTATGTGTTGGACAATAAGGTTGTGTGCATTCCATGTTAGTTTTCTGCCAAGAATTAATAGCAAATGCTTTACTATCGTAGCTAGAGGGATGGGTAGGTTGAAGATGGACAGTTGGAAATCTGAACGATGGAAATGGAGACAGTTGCGACCAAAGATGGTGGCCCGGTTTTTCTGTGGATTTATTTTAGCTGTCCACATGTCAGAGCATTCAACCACAAGATTCAGGTATCGTCGCGGAATGGCAAGGGAGAGTGACATGCGTTACATTTTAGTGTAGATTTATTTTATAGAAGTAGTTTACTTTTATTGAAAACTAATAAACTACAAAATTCGAGAGGAAGACTTAACTCGAGATTTTCTATCATCACAGCGGATTAAAATTGCAGCAGACTTTCTAATTCATGAAATAAGTAGCAATACAATTATCTCGCGAATCAACGGAATCACTAAACAGTGTGAGGATGTGCTTATCACCCTCCCTCACAATATCGTAGTTCAGTTTGTGTCAGCGTTGAGAACGAATTCAGATCTTATCTACACGCTACGTGTAGCTGCTCCAGTATTATTTTAATTGATGATATTGTTAATATCTTCGTAATTCCAGAGTTTTGCGAACCGTTGATTTAAGATGATTACGATAGTTCTTCTTTTCTCTTTTCCTTAACGGTTATTCCATCTATCAGGGGGTTCTCTTTTTAAGATTTGGCAGACTTCATTTAATCAGTTAGCTTTGTGTCCAAGTGCCCTTTCTGACGCCAAACACGTCAAGATAACCACAGGGAGCGAACTCCTGTGCGCCATTTGTGTCCGAATCGTATATATTTGTTATATGTGCAATTTCTGGACAGGGAGCAACAAAAAGAATCATCTGATTTGGCATATATACATTTCTGAAACTAGTAAACATATAAAATGAAGTTTGTTTTTTGATGAACGGGAACTCAGTTTTTTTCGTATCTTTTCATAGGTGTTCAATATGCCTCGCTTCAGATGCACGGCGTATGTCAGTGCGGTATTCAGATTGTTCCCACACTGAAGTGAGCATATCTTGAGTTACAGCGTCCACAGCTGCTGTTTGTTATTCGATGCCTCACTTCATTCATTGTTGTTGGTAACGGAGGCACGTAAGCAGTCTTTTATAAACGCCACAAGTAATAATCACATACAGGCAAGTCAGGTGAACTTGCACGCCAGTCATGTAAGGCTGGATGATATGGACCAGTTCTAACTAGTATGTTCAATAATCATTTGATTTAAAAAGTCCCGCACTTCCAAATGCCAGTGTGGCGATGTTCCAACCTACTGTAAATGAAGTCGTTCAAATCAGTCTCCAACTATGGGTAAAGAAAGTTCTCAAGCATATCGAGATATGTGCTTCCTGTAACAGTGTTCTAGGCAAAGAAAAATGGACCATACACCTTTTCCCGTCAAACTGCAGAAAACACATTAAATTTGGGGAAGTCGCTCTCATGTTGCACAACTTCATGTTGTTCTTCCGTACGCCATATTCTCACATTATGAAGGTACACTTTTCCAATTACATGGAATGTTGCCTCATCACTTAACACTAACTGTAGAAGAAGACTGCCATCCTCCAACTTACCAAGAACGAAATTACACTCAACACGTTGTTGTTTGTCATTTTCACGAAGAGATTGCTGTAACTGAATTTTGTACGGTTTCATGTGTAAACGTTGACGCAGCAACACCGCCAGGCCGACATAGGGGTCATGTTGAGCTGTCGAGCTGCATGGCGAACGGATTTCTGACGACTCCTTGTGAAACTGTGGCGGATGCGTTCGACATCTGTGTCGGACACTTGGGGACGGCCCGGCGATTTGACGTGACGCAGACAATCTGTTTCTTGGAACTGTTCACGTCTCACGCCATCAAATGGCTCTGACCACTATGGGACTCAATTACTGTGGTCATCAGTCCCCTAGAACTTAGAACTACTTAAACCTAACTAACCTAAGGACATCACACACATCCATGCCCGAGGCAGGATTCGAACCTGCGACCGCACCAGTCGCACGGTTCCGGACTGCGCGCCTAGAACCGCGAGACCACCGCGGCCGGCTCTCACGCCATCGTCTAACGCTCTGTGCTGTAGAAGGATCCACACCATACCTACAGTACGAAAGTCACGCTGAACAGTTACTACCGACCCGCACTGCACAAAACGTAGAGCACAAACGCTTTCTGTTGTCGACACCATTTGCACTAGAGCTGACGTAAGCGAACACTGCTGCTACCCAGCGGAAAGCACGTAAAACTAGAGTTTGCCGTTTCCAGCAGTACGTTGCCCACACATATGCACACCTCAGGTAACATGATAGTTCTGATTTTTAAAATCGGATGATTCTTTTTTGTACACTCTGTATTTTAAATGTATGTGCATCGCAGTCTCCTAGGTGGAATATGGGAATCACACCATCATTCGTTTAAGAGGTTCGGAAACCGCCTACAAACCACTGTCAGCCACGGTCGTTAAATCGCCGCGCAGATTCTACCTCGGTCAGGATCACCGCTATATCACGAAAGCTCTGGTGCTGCGCGTTGCGCTGTATGATCAGATCAAGAAAATTAAAACTGTTTAATTTCTCACACAGCTACCATGTTTTCTAATTTCATTAGTTAATTTCGTTTGATGCACAACACGACGATACCTCGCCTGTTCCTGTCACAGTTCCCAGCCAAGCTTCCACCTGTATGACTGGAGAGTATAGGAGAATCCAGCGCCAATACACAAAATTCTGATGTTACCCACACGCAACATTGTGTGATGCGAGTCAGCCAAGGGGGTTCTTTATTAGGGTTAACCACAGCTTATGGCTGCAACTGTTTCATCAACCCACCCGCATTGAGAGTGTTCAAAGGAGTCCATTCTCCGTCCACCATCACATTTTACGTCATTTATTGTGACAGGAAGCTTACGATGGAGTACGACGTAAGAAACTAACGTTTGTGTATTGAATACTAACTAAGATATACTTATTTTAAATCTATGTGTCAATTTTGTGTTGCATTGTGCAAAACCTTTGTAATATCATCGCTGCGATGCTGATTCATTCGCCAAGGTACCTGTGCATGTCATCCACGTTGGTTACCGTTCATTTGTACTTATCCTGCTGTTTCCGTTTTTTAATGCTATCCATGCAATACTTTTGCATGTAGCATGCCTAAAAATAAGCTCTTCGGTTGGAAAGTCGTCAGTGACTGCTCGTTCACAACAAAGGGCGGAATCCAATTGAAACAACTGTTTAATTAAATCAGCCAAGCAGCTATAACCAGATCTCACGAACGACTGGCTAAAATCGACGTTGAACTAGCACCTAGGCTATATGTCCATTAACACTTGATTTCTCCCCACCAATTCAGCGGCTTTATATGCATACGGATGAAGTTGCGAAATACAAAAGGTTTCTATTGCATGTAAATTTCTGTTACCTAGCAGTTTGATCTGGTATCTCTGTTATTTCCAGGATTTATGATTTCTTTTTTCCTGAAAATTTAACTCACGTCTTTACTTTTGAGTCAAGTAGTATATATTGTGGCAAACCGCAATGTTGTAAACGTAGTCATTCAGCACCCGAAATGTCACATTTGTTAAAATGTTCTGAGCTATTATAATGAATTTCTCGGAGAAAACGTGAGAACATTATTACGACGGCATGTGAAGAGATCAGACTTTTACTTTAAGAATTTATTTAAATGGCATCTAATGATGTAGCCGGTGGATGTATTAGTTCAAATGGCTCTGAGCACTATGGGACTTAACATCTGAGGTCATCAGTCCTCTAGAACTTAGAACTACTTAAACCTAACTAACCTAAGGACATCACACACATCCATGCCCGAGGCAGGATTCGAACCTGCGACCGTAGTGGTCGCGCGGTTCCAGACTGTAGCGCTTAGGACCGCCCGGCCACCCCGGCCAGCGATGTATTAGTATGCTTCGATGTGGTATCGCTATTTACTGACGTTCCACTTAATTAGATGTTGCTACAGCAGACCGGCATTTTTCCAGGCGGTATTGCAGAATTGTTTAAATACTGTATCATGAACAAATACTTTAAACAAGGCAACCAGATTCACGAACCAACGGTTAATGTGTCCGTGGGAAGCTAGTAAGCCGATGGCAACACATTTCTTCATTGAAGAAATCGAAAAAGGAGCAACAGGAAATTCTGCCAAAAAACGCACATCTATTTCAGTTACGTGGACGTTACGTTTATGTTGTTGAGGCAAGGAAATGAGGAGCGGAGCTATTTTCATGAATACTTTAATAACATTAATCCAAAGATTCTATTCACAGTGGAAGTTGATGGCAGATTTGATGGTTTTGATGTGCTAGGCTTCTAAAAAGGAGCTGATAGCATGGGCCAGACGGTACACCAAAATCCACAAACAGTGACAGTTAAGTACATTTGGATTTAAGTGACCGTCCATGGCTAAAGTGCGGCATCAAACAATCTTTAGCGGTTAGAGGGAGGGACATCTTTGAATCGGAGCTGATTAGTACAGAATTAATTAAATCAGCACAAATAGTCGTTCGCAGAAATAGGAGACTAAAGAACTCAACTTAAATGCCGTATTGATGTTCAGATGTCTGCTAAATCCACGGTGTTGAATAAAAACTTTACTGATCACTCAGGGTATATCACGAAGAAATGCTTTGTCGCCATTGCTTAAAAACCCATCGAAAAATACAGGAGCAGCTTATGTCGGTCGAGTATTCCCGCAAAGTGCCGGAAGAAGGAATTTACAAGATACCTTTGTGCGTTCCTACTACAAAAATTAGCGTGGCAAAATAACTAGAGGTAACATAAGGGCATCGTTAGAAGGAAACAGATAGCCCAGCTGTCGCGGAACGCTCTTCGCAGCCACGATTCCACCACATTTCATCGGAAATGGTTCCCCATTGCCCCGACCTGATATTATGAAAAGCTGTACAGAGCGGCGACAGGGACTATTAAACCCGCAAATAATACTCGTAGTAATCGGAAAAAAGAGGAAGAGAAATCGAATAATATTTGTATTACGGTGCTGAAATGAAAACGTACCAGTCTTCCAATGCGAGGTGATAGCAATATCGGATGACAGAGACCGACAACGGAAAATTACTCTCGAGTTTTGAAAACATGTGTAGTCACGTTTCTGCGAGGGAACCTACGGAAAAGAGTTTTTGCTTGCGAGTAGGGAGTCAGCGAGGTTTCTAGAGCCTGCAGATCCTTTTCATTTGACAGATGGGGACAAAGTCGGGAAAACTTTAAGTGAAATAACCACATTGTCACTAACACATACACCGGCGACGCGCTTGTCGGTGAGCGAACACTGGACTTTAATCTTCAGATCTCCTCTCTTCTCAGGTGCTGTGTCTACATGGATACACGCACCCAGCAACACCATTTAACACACTTTTGTCACATGCGGAGAACCGACGTGTACGTGCTGGCTACATGTGCCGTTAGACACAAACTTGGACTCGAAACGGACGCGTACCAGGACTCAAACTTGGTTAGCAACAGCTGCGGAACCGCCGTGGGAGATAGTGAGAGGGATTATGTAGACGAAAAGCTCATGCTAACCTGTCACTTCATCAGTGTACATTATAATAGCAGCATGGTTGTTTGACATAATGGTGTATCCGCTGGACGACTAATTTGGCAGTACACTTGATGGTAATAAATTAATCGCTTGACGTCTTACTGTGTATTCTGGGTACTTACACTCTGCTGTATATTTGTGAACTAGTTTTTCGTATCTGAGAAGTCAGTAAGTTAACAGCCACGTCATCTGTCTCTATTGAAGATAAACAAGATTATGATGATAATAATTCTAATAGACAGAGCTCGGTATGGCGACTCCTATTATCATATCTCCAGACTTCAATGCCACATGTTTAATTTCGTGGATAAACTATTGCCACTCTCCTTTGTTCGCATAAAATCATAGTGTTACCGAAAATATAATCGGCACCGTATAATACTAACAAAAATTTCGCTTAAGTGGAAGCTTGAGCACTGACAAACTAAATGCAGCTTATTTTTGAAGGCAACTGGGTGGAGAAAAGCCAGATGATCCGCCGAAGAGCTAGACTACCTCCTCAGCAAAACTGTGTGACGATACAGAACGACTTCGTATCAAATATACACTGACGAAGAAAATCACTAGACAAAAAAAAATTAATGTAGAGTAATGAAATTTCCGGAACATACTTGAGCCGTGCGTGGCTCGTGTTCGTGCCATCTCTTATTTAAGACCCTGTTTTTACCGTACTACCACCTCGTTATATTAATTTTCAATTGCTATTGTCACTGAGTAGCTGCCTTGCTTGCTCGTGAGCGGCAGCAACAGTGCTTAT
The DNA here is from genome assembly GCF_023864345.2 of Schistocerca serialis cubense. NCBI lineage: Eukaryota > Metazoa > Arthropoda > Insecta > Orthoptera > Acrididae > Schistocerca > Schistocerca serialis. The sequence goes on from NC_064645.1 coordinate 222,546,622, forward strand.
CGATATAGACCATTCTGTATTATCTTTGCTTCACTTCTACTACTTCCAAGGTCGTCGTGTGTCGTCCAGTTAGTTGGAACGCGCCAGACACTTTGAGTTGGCACGAGGTCCAAGTTCAGTTGGGGAGCGGCAGCAGTGAGGTCCGGACCGCCAAGACTCGCCCGACAGTTGCCGACACACATGATTTAAGTGGCGACGACTTAGCTTGGTCGTTGGTCGGTCGTCTTGTTGAACGACGTGTATTTCACCGGCGATCGCTTATGGGTTGGCTGTGTGTGCCGACTCGTGATTCGTCCTTGTTATTGTACAGTCACTGCCGTTAGCAT